>NC_056743.1:1657223235-1657340735 GCF_019279795.1 Protopterus annectens
ATATAAAAAGTAAAAAAATTCCTTTATTGTAGTCAACAAGAGGTAAGCACTTTCACAATTCAGCTTCATCAGACCAAATCAATCAATCAATCAGTGAAAATATTCAGTAACAAAAAAAGTTTGTGTTTGTAGACAGTTGACTTAACTGGTTCTTAATTGAGCACATCCAACCAAGAAGTGGGAGGGGGTATACCTGAGCTGATCAGATAATCAATAAACACCTTTCTGATTCTATTAAATTATATCCCTTGTATAATACAGTACAGTTGCTAGAGGGCATTTCAAATTTATTATTTTTGAACATTTTCCAGGAAACAATGAAACAAAATTCATGCACCAATAATGACAAAACTTCCCAGTTCAGAACATTTCTATCATAAAGGTCTACTCAAACTTCTACAATCCACCAGTATCAGTAAATATGCACAATCTCTGCAGAAGTAAAAGCCATCTAAATAATTCCGCATTAAAGAGATATGTAACTAATGAAGAGGTTGCTGCTATCAAACAACTTTATATTTCATTGTTTCATCTACACATAAAGTGGCTATTGCTCCTAAGGAATACATTGCCTATGTTACATTAAACAATGATAAACTAGTAATATTGCAATAGGGAATAGATGGCAAAATGATAACAGGCTCATAGTTACTAGGTATCTCCACCAAAGAGGACCTTCGCAGGACTGAAGCATCTACCACCTTTAAAAGAACAGCACACTACAGTATCAGCAAAGCATTTACATACTGTGGGAGTAAAACCTACAGCCTTCTGCATCAAGAGCAAGTATTCAACCTGTTACACTATTAACAGTGCAAGCAGACTCAGCATAAGCAGCAATACATTTCTCTTCCCCTGAAGCTCTCTGCTCCTTGTAAAATCCACTCAACACTCAACTGTATCACTCAACTTTGCAGCACAAGAAATCTGGAAAAAGCAAACATTTATTGGTGGGGGAAAAGCCTAAAGACCAGGGACACATTTTAAACATTGCTTGTATAGTCTTGGAAAGTTGCTAGAATAAAATGTTGTGTGACCGCCATGCATTTCACTGCCAAGTCTTAAACCCAGGACGCTATGCACTACAGTCAGAGCAACATACCACTATGCCAACACAGCTATTTCTTGAAAAACAGGAAGACTAAAACTTAAATGGCTATAATTTAGTGAATTCAGTTCTCACCATAGCTCTCAATCTCTTAGCACAAAACACCTGGACAAAGTCAATTTAGTACTCATAATAGCTCTCAACCCCTTAGCACATAATACCTGAACAAAGCCAATAATGGAGGAATACAGCCCCCTAAATAGGGAACATTTTCAAAATGTGATCTTTAAACTTAGAAAAATGCTAGAATAAAAGGCTTTGTGTTACCATGTATTTTCTGAAGAATATGAAGTCTGAAATTCAAATCCTGTCATTATTTAGTGAATTCAATCCTTTAATGATTACAAAAATCCAGAAAACCACAGATTTTATGAGGAACAGAACAGAACAAAAATATGAGGCAAAAATCTGGACAATTTTCACAAGTATTGGTGGGTAGGGAATTTTACACACACACACACACACACACACACACACACACACACACACACACACACACACACACACACACACACACACACACAGACACACACACACACACACACACACACACACACACACACACACACACACACACACACACAAATTCCCTTGCACACACACAATCACACACACACACACACACACACACACACACACACACACACACACACACACACACACACACACACACACTCCCTTGCAGCAGTTTCATTGAAATGCCTTACCTCTACATTCCCACACTGAAATATTACAAACTGCATAGACTTCTGGGCCTCAATGTACATATGCTTTCTCTTCATAATCTGGAATGGTTAAACAGCAGTTGAGCATGCATGTGCAGTTCATTCTGGGACTCACAAGCTAATTATTTTATTTTTAAAAGTTCTCTTTTCAATTTTACAGCTGGGGGGCTGCAGTCCTGCAGTCCATTAGCATGAACTGCCCCTGCATATCAGACTCGTCAGCCTAATGGGGCAATAATCTCCAGGGTCTATAGTCATTCCTCCTTTATGGAAAGGGATGACTTTAGCAGAGCGCCATTTGGTAGGGACAAAGCCTGAGGTGAGGATGAGACTGAACAGGGCATACATATGTGGTGCCAGTTCATTTTGAGATTCATGTAGAACACATCAAGGGATATTGTTGTGTCCCATTGAAGCTGTAGTCTTGGCCTTGGACAATGCAGCTTTAACCTGTGGTGCAGTAAGGCTATGCCTGGCATTCCTCCAGTATTGTGATTGGTCCTTTGGGAGGCAGAGGGGTAAAATTGACACTGAATCTGTTGGCCAGTGTATTGCAATATCTGTTGGCTCAGTATAGGAGGTACCATTGTGCAGTAACTCAGAACAAACCTGGGTATTGCTATGGAGATTCCTGATATAACTATAGAAGGCTATGTGGTTGTTTTTAGTGTCTGCCACAATTCTGCCTTCATAGCTGGCTTTAGAGGTTTTGATGAGGGATCTCAACTTTTTGTTGAGACTAATAAGGGATTTTTTCCATTCTTGGGACTTCAGCTTTTTCTGCAACACTTTCTTCCATCTATTGTAGAGTTTATTAATGGCAGGATACCACCAGGTTGGTTTCCTTTTTTGGAGGAGAGAGTGTTGGTTCTGCTGAGTACGGCTAGTTCAATGCATTTATGTATGCATTCACACAGTGCATTGGTGTATGATTCAGCAATCATGCATCTATTTTCCATTGCCATGGGTGCAGGGAAGTTAGCCACCTCTGTTTTTAGGAGCCCAAAGTCAGCTTTGGAGAAGTTTTTCATGATGCTTACCTTTGTGGGGGGTGGGTGGGGGGTGGGTGAGATGTGGATTTCCATGGTGATTAGTTTGTGGTCGGTACTAACTAGGGAGGGATTGACGATTGGTGTAGAGCAACTGTTGCCCATGTTAGTAATAACCAGGTCAAGGATGTTGCTTCCTCTAGTGGGGGTAAGAATGAGCTGGTCCAAAGCATTGAAATTGATGAATTCCAGGAAGCGTTGGGCCAGTGTATTGGTGCATGAGTAGTTTTCCCAGTTGATGGAGGGGAAGTTGAAGTCACCTAGTTTGAGAGTGTTGGATTGGACTCTAATAGTTTCCAGGGTGCTTACGAACATGGAGTGAGAGTCTTGGGACATGATTAGGGGCCTATAGCAGGCTATGTCCTGAATCGCCATCTTACCCAATGTTAGTTGTACCTGAAGTATCTCAGATGCATTTTGCTGGGCTACTAGTCTGGAGGTGTGCATATCATTTATGAATATGGATACACCACCACCTTTGAAGCTTCGGTCCATGTTCTGGGGCTGAAAGATGTGGAATGAGTTATAGCCTGGTAGCACAGGGGTGCTTTCTGCTGCTTTAAACCAGGTCTCTTTTACAGCACAAATGTTGATGTTCTCCATTTTGAGGAGTGCTTCGAGCAAGTACATTTTGAGATTTAGACTTCTAGCGTTGAGGAGCATGACCCTCAGATTACATTTATTTATAGCTGTTACAGTGCTAATTTGGTCTTTGGAACATCGCCTAAAAAGGCACTATAGGGGTGGCAAGAGACTTAGCCAGTATCAGGAAACCCAGTGGTGATAGATGCAGTGAATCCAAGCCACCTCTACATTATACATCAATCCCTCAAACCCTTCCAAACTACTAAAAATCAACAAAATCAACAAAATACATTTCAAAGTATGTTAACCACTAAAAGGTATTATATTTAAAGAAATAACTTTTAATGATTCAGTATTCACTATATGTATGAGATGTTTTGTATAAAGCAGACTGTCATTTTTTTAAAAGAGACATCACATATAAACTTGCATTAAAAGAATGACAGTTACGTGTGACTAAGTTTTAACTTGTAAAAGTGTGAATGTTACGCTACCTATTTGATAATATTCCAGTAATAACATTTATATATGTAAGAAACTACATTTTTATACTTTGTTTATAACATAGCATAACTTTCCTGGGTGCTATTGCATGTCAAGTATAATATCAGTAGCAAACATTCAGAACTATGAAATAACTAACAGTGGTGTAAAAAGCTATGTAATGTCTTCTGCTACTATCTAACATGTATTCTTTGACATATTAGCATATGATTCAAAATATTATGATTATTTACTTTTAGACAGGAAGAAGTAACCAGACAGTTCTTAGAATTTTCCTAACTCCCGCAGCTTGAAAATAAACAGTCCATCAGTTACAATTCACCTACAAATGCTCACAAGTGAATCCAAGCCACCTCTACATTATACATCAATCCCTTAAACCTCTCCAATCCACTAAAACACCAATAAAAAACATTTCAAAGTAATTTAACCACTAAGAAGCTATTGTAGTCAAAGAAATAGCATTTAATGATTTAGTAAGCACCGTTTGTATGAGATGTTTAATATAAAGTAGACTGTCATTTGTTAAAGGAGACATAGCATATAAGCTTGCATTAAACGAATGACAGCTATGTGTGATCCAGGTTTTACTCGTAAAAGTTTGAATGTTAATCTAATTATTTTATATCATACAAATAATAACTTTTATATATGTAAAAAGCTCTATTTTTATACTTTGCTTATAACATAGCATGTATTTTCTGGGTGCTATTGCATGTCAAGTATACAATCAGTAGCACACCACTGGACCATTTTAATAACCCAGAATGTAACTTAACGTGCCTATTTCATGTCATTTGCTGCATCATGTATTATATTTAATAGCACATTGCTCAACTATGCCAAGATATCAGAAAGTATGTCACCTGGGGCGTGGCCAAGGATGAACACAGGATAGCAGCAGATTTCTTCAGCTCCACCAATTTCACTGCACTGACAGAAAATAATTACTTAAAAAATTAATTTATGAAGTAATTTTCTTTCTAAATACGTTTGGTATATCTATTTCTTCAATAATATCTAAAAAAGAAAGAAAATTTTAATAATATTCCTGTCAGAAATCACCTTGGAAATTTCTCTGTCAGCTTTTCTGTTTGAAATGAGTTCCAGTAAGACAAATTCTTAAGATTCCAGCATCAAGAAAGAACTTCAGTCTCTGATATCTACAATCCAGCAACTTACTGCCAAGGTGGATAAACTGGATACTAAAATAGATACCTTCATAGAAAAAACTACAAAACAAATAGACTTGTTACATATAGACTTGCAACAACAGAAGACTCAGATTACAGGCATAGAAGAGACTGTAAATGACATGGAAAATAGAATCCAAGAAGAAATCAACATTGAGTTTTTGCTGAAACAAAATACACATCTACAAACAAAGCTTGATGACCTGGAAAATAGATCTAGGCGCAATAACATTAGGATCTTTGGACTGCCAGAAAATATTGAAGGTAACAATATTACTTCTTTTTTAAATACATGGCTCCATAAAACTTTAGACTTGCCAGAAGCTTTTTCTTTTGGTATCGAAAGAGCCCATAGATCTATAGCTAATACTAACTCTAACAAAAAGTATCCTAGATCAGTTATAGCTAGATTTCTATCATCTTTTGATAAAGAGATGGTACTTAAATCTGCTTGGGCTAAAGCAGCTGTTAAAATCAATGAGGCAACTGTGCGTTTTGACAATGACTATTCTTCCTTGGTAATAACTAAAAGAAAAGTTTTTTCTGCCATTAATAAGGGAGCTTAAGAAAGCACAGTTTAAAACCTACCTTCTGTTTCCTGCCAAGCTAAAATCTTCCTTCCTGATGGCCCTAAAATTTTGAAGACTTAGACTCTGCATTGCTGTTTATCAAAAAAATAAGATTTTGATAAAATAGAGGAAATGGAATGGGCTAGTCCTTCATTAAAGAGGTTGGCAACAGAAGCTTCATGGAAGACTTCAGAGAAGAAAAAGAGACTAAAAAACAAATGACTTGTTCTATGTTTTTCTTTTTTCTCTTTCTCTTTTTTTCTTCACTATTAATCTTTTTAAATACAGTTACTGCATTTTCAGAAAGCCACAAATATTCTGAAAAAGATTTATTCAAAGTTATTTTCTGTGTACAAAGAATTGTTTTTGTTTCATAATCAGTCAAAATATCTGAGGAACTAATAACAAGCCATCATTCATAATGTTTCTCTTTCTGACAAAGAGAACCAAGGTTAGTAACTTTTTTTTTCTTCTTTTCTTTTATTTTAAATAATAACATTCTTTTTAGATTATGCATTGAGTAAGGGGTGGGGAGGGCAGGGAGAAAAGTGTAATGAAAATATGATAAATGGAATAATAACTTATTTATTCCTTGTAAAAAAGTATATATGCTGTTTAAATGCTATTGCTAATTATACTTCCTTGATTCTATTGCTTATACTTGTCTTGTCTACAAATAATCTGTCATGCTTTAATTAATAATAATTAGAACTAATTAGTAGTAAATAATATGTTTCATATCCATCTTTATTAATATAAACAGCAAGTAATATTCCATTGTAGATACCTTTTATAGCTTCCTTTTTCATTTTTTTATCTTTTTTTCTTACTCTCTATTATTTTCTACTCTCTTTTTTTTATTATGCTCTCTCTATTTCCTTTCATATTAGTACATTCACATGCTTTTGATCATACTGATACAGTAAATAATAAGATTTGTATAAAATTTGAATAGGGGCATAAATAATTAGTTCTATTACATATTAATAACTGTGGGCTTAGTTTCACTTTCATAGAGGCTGTAATAACATGTAAAATACTTTGCAAAGGTTTTGCTCTTTTTAGCTTCATTTATATTGCTAAATGAATGTCACTCACTTGTTTTTATCAAAATTCCCACCAGAATGTTAAGGGAGACAATTTGGGATGTGGGTTACCTCGTAAATAGTGTCCTCGAGTTGTTTTAAAAGCTTCAACACTCAGAATTCACGCATAGAAGCTGAATACAGTCAATTTGAACTCTGACCCCTGAATTCACACTGACACATCGCAGATTCAAGAAGAACACTCTACCAGGAAGTAGAACTGCTGCAAATGCGACTCTGCGATGGAAAATGAACTCTATAACATTTAAATGTGAGTTATTTTTTATAACTACTTATTTATTCATGTTATAATTTATAAAATAAGTTATAATGATTTTAAATGATTCAGTATCCCATAGTAAGCAAATGTGATATTTAGAAGGCATAGAAAGTGAAACATTTATACATATGTTTTGAAAGTTTACTTGACTGCAACATATTAATGTATGTAAAACCTATGATTTAAACATATACATTGCTATAATTCATTTGATTTATCTGACTGACAAGTATAAATATCTTTATGACTCTATTTTAGAAGAAGATGTCATGTGACATATATTAAAGCAGCAGTTCAGATATATAAAATACAGATGGCTTTCTACACAATAATGCAAGTATATCTGAGAATTTACATAGCTATGCAGTATGATTTATAACCATTTCTATAGATATTTTATTTTACTGGCAATAATAAGTATGAGAAAAAAGCTTTGATGCAAGTAATTTAAAGTCTTTTGGAAGCTGTCAACTGCATTTCTATGGCAGAAAATAGGTGCATCTTAACATATGTAATGTCTGAACCATAATAGCCTAAGTTATTGATTTTAAATTAACATCAGAACTTATTTTTACAAACTTTGAATAAATTAATATGTAGATATGCCCTCTTTTTTTTTTTTTTTCTCTCTCCCTCTCTCACTTCTTTTATTTCTTTCTCTCTTCTTGGTTCCTAATATCAAGTTATTTGAATGCTATTTGATTATAAATGTATTATATTAAATAGATGTGAATTGTTTTTAAAAGTTTCTATTTGTTTATATGATGCTGATTTATCAAATGTATAGCTTTGTCTTATCAGATAATCTAAGTGAAAGTTGTTAATTTAAGTTAATTATAACTAGTATTAAATTGATAAGGTGGCAGCTGAGGTACTGCTGCTTAGGGTAGGGCTAGTAGTATGTGCTACTCTAAGTTGGTTTTAACTCCAGGCTGGGTGCAAGGTTTAATCCTTACATTATCTTCTTTTGTTCACTGTTGTGTGTATATAGTTCTGACATCCACAATACATTTTATAAGCTCATTGTCACTACAAACAAAATTGAATTTTATACAAAATCCCATAAGAGATTCAATAAATACAGCTATATTTAAAGGTACACCTAAAGGAGGAGGTATAACATTATTTATTTTGTTAATTGTTATTTTGATTATAAGTTTTATATGTTTAAAAATGCCAAATGACTTCTCTAAAAGGAATTTCTTTAAACATTAATGGACTGAATAACCGTGTAAAGGGCAAGCTTAAAAGATACATTAATTTACATAAGGCCAATTTAGTATTCCTTCAAGAAACACATCTCCTGAAAAAAGATATTGATAAGTTAGCCACAAATAAATATACAGTATTGGTTAGTTCTGAGCACACTCAGAAAAAAAGAGGTGGCTATTTTATGGAATAAAAGTATGCCTAAAACTATTAAGACTTATCGAGATGATAAAGGAATGTTTTGTATGATTACAATACAAATTAATGGAAAGACTTATACATTAATCAATGTATATTGGATACCAGGAATTGGTATTAATACAGTGAAATACCATCTTGATAAGATCATATCATTTTCTATAGGAGATATTATGTTGGCAGGTGACTTTAATTGTATCCTACATGAAAATGATACTACTACTATAGGAAAAAGGAAAATTACATCTAATGCAAAACATTTAAAGGATTTTGTTAATTCTTATAATTTAAATGATATTAATAATCAGATAGACTCAAAATCATTACCATACACCTTTTTTTCTAACAGATATGAAACTTATTCAAAAATAGATAGAGTCTTTATTTCTAACCAGATCATTTCATCCTATTAATTAACTCATAATTCAATTGTCAGTTCATGATGATGTTAAAAATACTTACAATGTTCAGATCAAAAGGATACCAGCATACTTAACTCAACTAAAAGACTATAAAGAATATATACTTTCAGAAGTACAACATTTTTTAGTCATAAATAATACTCCTGAAGTTTCCATTGTTTGTGTTTGGGATGCTTTAAAATCATATCTATATGGACAAAGTATCAGATGGTATAATAAATCTTGGGATAAGGAATTGTTAGATATTCAAAGTAAATTAGACTCTTATAAAAATAATAATAATGAAAATATTATGGACAAGAAAGTCATTGAAGAAATAAACAAATTAAATGAGAAATACAAAGAAATAAAATAACTTTAGAGAAATACAAGTTTTGTCGGTACTCAATAGCCCCCAAATACTTACATAGACTTAAAAAAAAAAAAAAAAAGTGAATAAGCAAAATCATATATAAAAAAATTTTCTCTTCTAAGAAGAATGAAGAATGTTTCTAGTCTACCAGAAATATTAGATGAATTTAGAAATCACTTTCACAAAATTAATCATAATAACATTAACATGGAACCTAAAGATAAAATAAAGGAATGTATAACTACGAACATGAATAAAAAACTTAATAAACAACAGATTAAACTATTGGATAAAAGTATTTCATATACAGAGGTTGTTACACAAATAAATAAGCTTAAATCAAACAATGCACCAGTTAATGATGGTATTATACCAGAGATATATAAAATTCTTTCTAAAAGTACATACTCATTAATACATAATGTTTTTATTTTGGCCCAAAATGAGCTAATAACCCATCCATCTTGGCAATACACATTTATTTCGCCAATTTTAAAACCCAATAAAGACCCAACTAGATGTACTTCATATCGACCCATTTCATTACTTAATGTTGATTATAAAATGTTTATGAGTATTTTTGCTGATAGATTGAAGACAGTCATCCCAGGCATTATAGATATAGATCAGACAGGCTTCATTGTAAATAGAAACACTTTTGATAATATTAGGAGGACTCTAACATTAATTGATTTTGCAAATAGGAGAAAGAAAGATTTAACACTTATTAGTCTTGTATATAAGTTCAGCATTTGATCAGGTAGTTGGGGACTACTTTACCTTACTTAAGTGCACAAAAAACTCAGATGCATTTGTAAAATCTAATTGAGCATCTATACAAAGGAAAGAGCATTGGCTTACATTAAGATAGGAACATATGTCTCACAAAAAATACCCATTTTTAAAGGTACAAAACAAGGGTGTCCACTCTCTCCATTATTATTCACTTTAATAATGGATCCTTAATCTGATCAGAAATAGTACTGATATAGAGGGATTTGAAATAGATGAAAATACAACATCTAAAATTCAACTTTTAGCAGATGATGTTCTAATTACATCAACAGGATCTAATTCTTCTATGCAGTCTCTATTTGATAAAATGATGAATTTTAAAAGTATTTCTGGTTTAATATTCAATGAAGAAAAAACTAAAATACTACCTATATATACACGAAAAAATGTTCTCATTAGTGATTTTAGTAAATATGTACCCAATTCAGGTCAGATAACTTATCTAGGTATAATATTAACTAAAGATATTAAATCTATTATACATAATAATTATAATACCTGTCTTCTTAATATACAAAATCTTTTCAATACCTGGAATAATATGTTTTTACTATGGAAGAGAGACTTACAATTATTAAAATGATAATATTCCCAAGATATTATACTTAATACAATCAATAATACTCCCACCTACAAAAATAATTATCAAGAAATTCCTAATGTTAAATTTCCTATGGGCACCTAATAGACCTAGGATTGCATTAAAGAAACATACTAATAGCTGGTCTCAAGGGGGTATTTCTTTTCCAGACTTATACTATCTCTTCCATTATAAAAATTATTACTTTGTTAATAGATCAGTCATATGTTGCAAAATGGAAAGATTACTGGGAACTAATTAGTATTCACTTCATGAAAATCTCCTTAACACATACAAATATGATTGTAAATAACTCCATGCTATGGTTACTAAAAGAATTTTGTACTTCACCTATTACACCAAAATATACAGTTAGTTATCCATTAAACATTATTATTAGTTATCGTAATTTTATATTCATGCATCCTAAATATAAGGAATGGAATTTTATTATATTCTCTATAATGTATACACGAGGTATGCTTTTGTCATCTACTTCTGAAAAAACTCATTTAGCTACAGATAATGATCTAAAGTACTGGTATCAGTTACTATCTGATAATAAAGTTAAAAATCTAGACTTCTTAAAACAAAAATTTGATCTGAGAGAAACTTGTTGGTTAGAAGTTCAGACCTTTAGACAACATCTCATTAATAAAATTGATTTAATGTCTATAACAGTTAAAGAATCTATTCCAACACTGATTGATTACTTGATATTAAATTTACAACATAAAGTTTCTGATAAAGGTAAGCTTTCATACATACATAAAATTATCAGAGAAGAAACTTTTTACAGTGTAGATACCTACTGGAATTATTTCACTTCCATTAATGGTGACCCACCAAATCAACAAGATAAACAATATATATTGGAATCTGCCTATAAAACTACTTCTTCCATTGTCTGGGGACTTTTTGCATGGAAATTTTTACATAGATCCTTTTATACACCTTTGATGATGAATAAAATAAATAATAAAGATAATCTATGTAA
Source organism: Protopterus annectens (assembly GCF_019279795.1). Lineage (NCBI taxonomy): Eukaryota > Metazoa > Chordata > Ceratodontiformes > Protopteridae > Protopterus > Protopterus annectens. The sequence goes on from NC_056743.1 coordinate 1,657,234,887, forward strand.
AAGATGTAATGTAGAAATTAATGCTGACTGGGCTCATATGTTTTATGACTGTATAAAATTGAAAGAATATTGGAAGTCAATCAATGATTTTTTGCAGGCTCTTTTTACAGATAATTTCATTATTTCGAAATCTCTTATATTATTCAACACTCCTGTACCTCAAAGTGTTAAAAAGGTTAAGCTTCCCTTGTTATGGTCTATTCTAGCAGTGGCTAGAAAAATAGTAACCAGAAATTGGATTTCAGATACACCTCCTTCATTCAATGAATTTAAAAATGTTATGACTATAGTGTGCCATATGGAATTGATGACAATAAAATCAAGAACTACTAGAAAAACATCTTATTATATTATATGGGATACTTTACAAAACTTGTTAAAAAAATCTTAACTTCAATGGCATGATATTTTAGTTTAATTAATTGATTTGATTGTAGTGGATGTCTTTGTAAATACTTTGGTTATTTTATTGATTGTTATAATCATATCTATTTTAATTACTTGCATAAAATTGTTATGATATTTCTCTTGTATGTTAAAAACAATAAACTTGTTTTAAAAAAAGAAAGTATGTCACCTAACATATGTTTTATCATAATAATGATTAACTTTTAGTAAAATCAATAGTTTAACATTTCAAACTATAAATAAAAATAAATGGCTTTAATTTCATATGTAGCTAAAATAATCAAACTGTAGCATTTTAAAAAGGGAACTAGTAGCCATTTGAACTAGGGAAAGAAAGAAATTATTTACCTTATAAATAGTAATATTCAGCACCTGTTCATAGGTATGCAAGCCCTTCTTTTAATTAATAAGAAGTCATAACCATGAAATACATTGATTTTTATAGGTTCATAGGTGTATACTAGGCTAATGGCCCTGGAGCCTTTACAAGCCTAGCCCATAGAAGTGCCCTGGGATCGTGTCTTTTCATTTTCTTTCAGTTTTTTACTGTTTTTGCCTTTTATTAACCAACCATCTCTTGTTGCATTTCTCTTCAAAGAAGATGTTAGGTTCCAGTTCATTTCTTCTGTTTTTTTCTTTTCCCTTGGATTGTATTTTTCTATATGAAGTCCATTGCATCTTCCAAGGTGTTAAAAATATTCTTTCCTTCTGGAAGGTGAATCTTGATTTTTGCTAGAAACAAGATTTGCGCTTTAATATCGTATCTAATTTTCTCAATTTTGATTCTATCCTCAACTGTTGGGTCCAGATCCAAATCTTGGATCTGACTCAGCCATTACTAAAGCTTGTGGTAACTGATACAGCTCTTGAGCTTCTCCCTTACCCATATTGCACCATCCTTGACATACCTCAGATCTCATTTGCCAATTTTCACAAAAAGACGTAGTCAGCTGTAACTCTTGTGAGTCATCGCTAATTTTCAGATAAATTAGAATTTTATCTTTCAAAATTTTATATTTTGTGTTTTTTACTTTGTTTGGTTTCTATTAATCGATTACCCTTGTACTTATAGTATTTTCATAAACACCATCGCTCATATCTATCCCTTCTTTTCTTTTACACTTTAGTGTATTCTTAATTACCATTGTTGGTAATACCTTTTCCTCTTTTTCTTCCCTACTAGCAAAAAATATATATTTTTCCTATCTGCTTTATTCTTTTTTGTTTGTAGAATGGCTGAGAAAGGGTCTTCCGGCTTCAAAAAGTGTTTGATGTGTGGGCACAAGTTGCCTATTTCAGACACCCACAGTTTTTGCCTTTACTGTTTAGGTCTACAGCACCAACAAGAAGACTATTCTATCTCCCACAATTTTAATCCCTGTGCTTTATTGGACAGAAAGAACAAATTGATACTGAAAAGTTTGTTGCCTTCATCTTCCTCAACTCCATCCTCAGAGGTGTCCAGGAAGAGGACTAAATCGAATTAGAGGAAGTCTCAAACCTCTTCTCCCTTGGATCTGAAAAAAAGAGGTTTACAGAGCTGATGTCCTCAGAGCTGACCAAAAAATATTCAGAGCGGGCTGTGTCTGATTCTAATGTATTGCCTAGGAAACTTTATTCTCCATCTGTTGATCCATTTCCTTTGAGGATCTCATCTCTCTTTATGGAAAAGTGCTATACTAAGTCACTTTCCCTGGCCTTGTGTAGTTCATCCAGAAGTTTGACTGAAGAAGATGTGGATAGGATGATGAGGAAGTTTCTCTCAGTGCAGATCCAGATGGGTTTGTTACTGGCTCCTACCACTTTGGGTCTGGAGGGCCGTCCTTCCACCACACCACAACCTCAGATTCCTTTTTTGATCCCTTTGATTGCTTCAGAGTCCATGGATCAGAGTCTTCATGGTCCATCTAGATTGGAACTGAAGATAACCCTATCTTAGGATCAGAGGCAAATTCTGAATGTCCTAGTTCTGACATCCTCAGATCTGGAGGTCTCTCAGAGCTGAATGTTCCTAGTCAGATCCAAGGTGCTGTGATTGATTACAAAGGTTTCAGAACCATCTCACACCTTGGTGCTTTGGTGTTGGATAGCTCAGTACTGATTTCCTCCTCAGGGAGATTGCTTTTGGGGCAGGAGGAGATAGCCGTCCAGAAGCCTGCCTTCTTGGTGCCAAGGTATTCTCTTTTCCTGGGCTGGTCTGCCTTTCAGGTTGTGAAGAGGGTATTTTCTGCTCTGACAGGATTGATGACCCAATCCCCTTGAATCTCCAGTCCAGAAACCAGATTTCTCTGTGCTTGGAGCCTCAGCATTCAACTCCACAGTGACAATGAGCTTGAGACCTGAAGTCTACCAGCAGGGTTTCATTGTCTCTTCTGACACTTCCCGAGAACATCCCGCAGAGGAAGTCGCTAAGAAAAAAAGTGCAAGAGGAGGCATTTGGAATCTCCCCAAGAGTCAGTCACTATAGATATGGACTTTGAAGAGGGTGAAGGGTCCCCACGATCACCTCCAGAAGATGTCTCATTTGGAGACATCCTTGAGATCCTGAAACAAAGAGGTAGCTGGACCCCCAGCAACCCATCACCTGAGGAGTCAGTATTTCTGGAGGCCTTTGGAGCTGGCCCATCTACTTTCTGGGTTACTCTGCCCACCGATGAGTTCACTGATTTGGTCTCTCAGTAGGCATGGAAAGAGGCTGATGCAGTTGAACCAATACCCAAAAGACCAGATAGGATTTTAACTGCACCTGTGGGAAGGAATTTTAGGCTAAAGGGGTACCCTTGGATGCCATAGTCATGGTGGCAGCCACACTGAAGGAACTTGCTGAACAGAGTTCCTCTGTTCATCCCTCTAACAGGGAGTCTAGGGTGATAGACAGGTTTGGGAGGTGTGTCTATGTTTTGACAACCTTTAATCTTAGGTCACTGAACTATTTGACACATTTTACTAGGTTGCAAAGGGATTTGATCAAAGAACTTTCAACTTCTTCTTCTAGGACTGTTTCTGCTGAGGCCCAATCATCCATGACTTCTCAGTTGGCTACCCCCCAATCTATCTCATATTCATCCATGAGGTTTATTACACATTCAGCCAAAGGCACCTCAAGGGCAGTGAGTTCAGGCATTTACATTAGAAGGCATGCCTAGATGCATTTATGTGATTTTGTGGATCCTTTCAAGTCCTCATTTGTCAATGCTACATTTGAAAGCATTTCTTTGTTTGGCTCCAAAGTACACATTATCCAGGTGTGAGAAGGATGGAAAGACCCTCTCTGCAGTGAGTGTATGTTTTTCGACCACTCAAAAATTATTTTCTAGGAATCAACAAAGTAGTTGGAAGATATGGTACAGGAAGTCCCAGGGTCCTTTTCAGGACATACATGGAGAAAGTTCCCCTAGGGGCAGAGGGGAAATTCTAATCAATGACATCACCCCTGCAGCAGAAGAGGCCTGGAAAACCAAGGTTACAGAGACTCTTTTCCAATTTTCCACATCTAGAGGCAATCGGGGGTTGACTATCCCTGCACCAGAGAGCCTGGCTAAACATAACAAAAGATACACAGGTGCAGAGGATTATTTCCAGGGTTATATAATAACCTTTTTCCTTCTACTCCCAAATCTATGAAAAATTCTCTATGTTCCACCCAGTCAGAGAAAAGAAACAGCAATGCAAATACAGAAGCTGCTAGAAAAGAGTCAACCAAGAGTTCCCACCAGACCAGATAGAATCCAGAACTTACTTTTAAATGACAAAGAAAACAGGAAACTATAGACCAATTTTGGATCTCAGCAACTTGAACTAGTCAGTTTAATACACAAAGTTTCGGAATGTCATGGTTCATCTATTCTCCCTTTTCTGGCAAAGATGACTGGATGTCCTCAATAGACCTTCAGTATGTTTACTGTTACATAAAGATGAACAAACAATCCAAAAGGTATTTACGCTTCTGGCTGGGAGCCAGTCACTGCCAGTTCAGAACTCTACCCTTTGGCCTCACCACAGCTCCCAAGGTATTTACCAAATGTATTTCAATATTAGCAGCTCACTTGAGACTGCAGGGATTATGGGCATTTCCACATCTAGATGCCTGACTCATTACTACCCTGCCAGGCATCTGTTTATAAGGGCAAGAAATCAGATAATCCAGATTTACTCTCATCTGGGGATAACCATAAATTTCAAGTCTCACCTATAACCAACTAAAATGTGGAATTCATGAGCAGTTTTCAACACGCAGTCAGTGATAGCATCTCCTCCTCTCTCAACAGTACAGACTATCAGATTATAGGTCAGACAAATAATTTTCATTACCAAGATTTCAGCCTGCTTGGTCCTATGAACTCTAAGATCAGTGTCAGTAGGAATAATCTTAGTAGCTCTAGGCAGATTTCATATGAGAATTCTTCAATGAATATTAGCAATACAGTGATGGATTCTTTACCAATGCATGTCAGCACAAATAAGAACTTGTTTTAAACACTGGTCATATGATTTTTCATTAATTATATAAGCAAGTGTTTGTTTTATTTTAACAATGCTTGTCTGATGAAGCTATCTACCAGGGAAAATCTAACTTGTGATTGTATTGTTTTAAATTAAAGTTTTCTAAACTGGTATGCATGGCAATGATTCTCTCTTTCTTTTTTGGTTAATTAGTTTATTGTTTTACCTAGAATAACCCAGTTTATTTGTGGGGCTAGACTTGATTTTTATTAAAAGATAAGAAACACTCAGGCATGCAAGAGCGATCTCAGGTGGTGAATTCAATCAGATCAGGTTCTACAAGGCTGTCCATTCTGTCTCCCTCAGCCCAAGGCCATAGTGACTATGGACAATTCCCAGTTGGTGTGGGAGGTGGGGCACTTTCTGGGGAAAACAGTCCAAGGCGCTTGGTCCCCCGAAGAGGCCAACTTGCATATGAATGTCCTAGAGATAACAGCAGTGCTCTTAGTATTGCAGACCCCCCAGAATGCTCTCCTTCAGGGACAATTATTATTCAGACAGACAATATGTCAGTAGTTTGGTACATCAACAAACAAGGAGGGATCAAAGCATACCCTTTGTGTTGAGAAGCACTTAAAGTATGGCAATGAGCAATCTCAACAAACTGCTTTCTCATACCAACACACATTCCAGGGAAGTCCAATGTGATAGCACACAAATTGAGCAGGTCCATTCTTCTACCTCATGACTGGTCTCTCATCAAGAAGGTGAGAGAAATGATTTTTGGTCTATGGGGCCAGCCCTGCTGTGATCGTTTTGCTTCTCTCCTAAGCAACAAATGAAACAGCTATTTTGTCCTAATCCCCCCACAGGGGAAATCAACAAGGGATGCTCTACTTTAAGACTGACCTCTCTGTTTGCTTTACCCCTACCCATTGATTCTATTAATTCCAAAATTTCTGCAAAACACTGGCAGGTTAAAGAGGAAAGTCATCCTCATTGCACCTTATTGGTTTCAACAGGTTTGGTTTCCCTTCCTATGGCCTCATCTACTTTAGCAAACTTGAATTCTAGATCTGATTCCAGATTACCTGTCTCAACTGACAGGTGTGAGTCACTCAGACATCTCACATCTCAAGCTTACAGCCTGGTTTCTCTAATTCCATTAATAGCCAGACAACCAATGCTCACTTTCCTTGCTTGCTGTATCTTTTTTCTTCCATAAAACTTCAACATGAAAAGTCCATACAAGTAAATGGAAAAGATTTGTTTACTAGGCACAACAAAATCATGTTGATCCATTTTCTGCTACAGTACATAACATACTCAAATTTTTAGTTTTACTCTTTAAAGAAGGGGTGGGCTCCTCTACCATTAAGGTTCAATTAGCAGCAATATCGAATTTTCGGATCCCTATGAGATGATGAAGTTTTCAGAAACTCAAAATTCATATGGCTGAGATAATATGATCGAGTTTCTGAAAACTCGAACATTCAAAAAAAAAAAAAAAAAAAAAAAACACAAAAATCTTAACTTTTTTTACATTTTTGCAGGGGGGAAGCTCACTGCACCACTCATACCCCCTCCAAATTAAATATACCAACTTGAGATTGTACTACAGTGAGGAAAAGAGTAATTTTCCCATTCCACACTGTACCGCGATCGCCATTCAAAACCTTTGTGTTTTTGGAAACTCTATTATGTGATCTCGACCATATGAATTTTGAGTTTATGAAAATTCAGTCTACTGATAGAGATCCTTTATTTTCCTACTGGAGTTGAAGGTTCTTTCCGGGCCTCTTCTAAACTTAGCAAAGCATTCTCTAGAGGCACTCTTCTTTTGAGACCACCATTTATAGACCCTACTCCACCATGTGATCTGAACTTGGTACTGCAAGAATTAATACATTCCCCCTTTGAACCAGAGCTAAATGTCACCTTAAGTTTCTAACTTGGAAAACTGTCTTTCTAGTAGCCATTACCTCAGCTATAGCAATTTCATAACTTCAAGCCTTGTCCTCAAAACCTCCCAACTTGATTTTTCATAAAGATAGGGTTACAGTATGAAACAATGCATCCTTGCTACCCAATGTGATGTCAGAATTCAATACAAATCAGTCCATTAACTTCCCAGTACTCTTTCCTAAATTTGCAAACAAAGATGAATATAAGTTGCATTTATTGGATGTTCAAAGACAATTAGGTTTTTATCTACATAGGACAGAAGAAATCAAAAAGGCAAACCAGCTGTTTGTTTCCTTTGTAGATTTAAATATTGGGTAAACAAGTTGCAAAAGTAACTTTAGCCAGATGGATGACTGACTGTATTTCTTTTATATATAACAAATTGGGTCTTACCTTAGTTAAACCTGTAAGAACCCATTCAACTAGATCCATGGCAACATCTTCAGTATTTCTATCCAGGATTTCCATGGATGATATATGTGCAGCAACAACATGGGCAAGTCCTCATACCTTTATCTCTCATTACAAATTAGATCTGGTCTCAAGGGGCAGAGCATGTTTTGGTTCAACTGTGCTCAGGGGATATCCTTTCTTAGAGTCCACCAGGGGTTGTAAGTAGCTGGGAACAGTGTCCCAACAGTTGAGGATAGAAGGTAAATTAACACCATCAGAAAAAAACCTTATGTACTCACCATAACATTCCATCTGTATTGCCCATTTTCATTCTTCCTCAACTTCCCATCCACCAACTTCCATCCTTTTTTTTTTACAAAATACTGGAAGAGTGAAATATTATAAGGACACCACTGTAATTTTGATTGAGCTCCAGATATAGTTTTGTCTGTATGAGGCATACATTCTTAAGTATCTGTTTATATATTTGTATTAATATATACCACTTTTTGTAAAATCAGCAAACAAGATCTGAGATATGTTTGGGGTTGGTGTATTATGCATAAGGGAGAAGCTCAAGACCTTTTTCAGTTGCCATGAGCTTTAGTAACAGCAGAGTCAGATCTGAGGTTCGGATCCAAACTCAGCAGCAGTTGAAGAAGAATGACAATGGACAACACAGATGGAATTTTATGGTGATTACATAACTTCTTTTTTTTTCTTTAAGCTTTTAATAAATGGCACACATGTTTATGACATTACTAATGTTGAATAGTCATTGTCAAATCTTATAGTATTTTCTTTAATTTTAACTGAGTAGTGAGTCCATGCAGTTTTTAAGGCTAAATCATTATCTTGACTGACCTTGGTGAAATTTTTTTTTTTTTTTAAGATGAGTTGGAAACATATGTGTCAACCCAGAAACATCAAAAATCTGGACAAAGTCCCATGAAAAATAGGTACAAATCTGTATGCTGATTAGCATAAAATTCACATACATAATTATGTAACCCTGCCCACTCAAATGGAATTGTGGGATATCCACTTTCAAAACCAAACTGAAGAACAAACAACCAAAATATGGCCCCAGAGACTGAGACCCTGTAGTAAATGGTAGCCATTTTCATTTAAATGTGTAGCAATGATGTTCACTGGGAAGGGAGAAGATGATGAACCTTAGGATTTTATTTTCGTTGACTTGCAGTATGTGGGTTTTATGGTTAAAGTAGGGCATTTAATGGTAGACAATATTCTAATCTTAGCAAAACAATATTATAGTTTGCTAGGACCTCCAAAAATCATTCTTCATGGCCTGCTGATCAGTGGCATAGCTACAGTTTGTGCCACCCGGGGCTGTCTTTGAGTTTTCTGCCCTTACCCCCTCACAAAATCATGTTAGAATGGGGCTTCCCCATATACAGCCCCCCCCCCCACAGCCATCCCAATGTCTCATTAATTGCTATTTCACTTCACCCCATTTACCATAAACACTGTGATCTGCACACTGCTTTACTTCTACAATGATTTGGATTTCATTTAAAAGTTTTATTTTACATTTTACAGCACAAACTCTAATAGAGATCTGCTAAACAAAGCAATGCAGTCTCACAATGAAAATAGACTTAGCATTAAAACTTCTCTGCCCTTGAAACTTACATTCCTTGAAACAGCATTGAAACCCACATGTAAAGAAAATACATCTGGCCAGTGGCAGATAAAGATTGTCTCTGGGCTGTTTTCAAATCATAGACCCCTTGCACATGAAACATACATGTGTTCTTTGATACACCTTCCTGATTGTATTAAATTATATTTCTTGTATAATACAGTACAGTTGTAAGACAGCATTTGATATTTGTTTTCAACATTTTTCCAGTAAACAATGAAACAAAATGCATGCACCAATAATGACAAAACTGCCCAATTCAGAACATTTCCATCATAAAGTCTACTCAAACTTCTACATTCCACCAGTATCAGTAAATATGCACAATCTCTGTAGAAGTAAAAGTCATCTAAATAATTCCATGTTAAAGAGATCTGTAACTCATGAAGAGGTTACTGCTAGAAAACAACTTTATACTTCATTGTTTCATCTACAAATAAAGTGCCTATTGCCCTTGAGGAATACATTGCCTATGTTGCATTACAAAAATGATAAGCTAGTAATATTGCAATAGAGAATGGATGGCAAACTGATAACAGGTTCATAGTTACCAGTTCTCATCACCAAAGAGGACATTCTCAGGAAGCAGCATCCACCCCCTTTAAAAGTATTACACAGTAGAGTATCAGCAATGCATCTACATACTGTGGGAGTATAACCCACAGCTTTCTGCATCAAAAGCAAGTATTCAACCTGTTATGCTATTATCAATGCAAGCAGACTCACCATAAGCAGCACTAAACTTCTTTTCCCCAGAAGCTCTCAGCTCCTTGTAAAATCCATTTGACACTCAACTGTATCTCTCAACTTTGCAGCACAAAAAATCTGGAAAAAGCTAAAATTTATTCGGGGGGACAAAAGCCCAAAAAACAGGGACACATTTTAAACATTGCTTGTATAATCTTCGAAAATTGCTAGAATAAAATGATGTGTTACCACCAAGCATTTCACTGCAAAGTCTTGGACCCAGAACTCTGTGCACTACAGAAGAGAAACATAATACTATGCCAAATCAACTGTTTCCTGAAAGACAGGAAGACTGAAACCTAAATGGCTATCATTTATTGAATTCAGTTCTCACCATAGCTCTCAACCTCTTAGCAGAAAACACCTGGACAAAGGCAATTATGGTTGAATACAGCCCCCAAACATATTCAGTGAATTCAGTTCTCACCATAGCTCTCAACCTCTTAGCACAAAAAATTTGGACAAAACCAATAATGGGGAATACAGCCCCAAAAATAGGTATACATTTCAAATATTGATCTTATTAACTTAGAAGATTGCTAGAATAAAAGGTTTTGTGTTAATATGTATTTTCTGAAGAATATAAAGTCTGAAATGTAAATGCCTGTCACTGATTTGCCACAAAAATCCAGAAAACCACAGATTTTATGAGGAACAGAACAAAAATATGAGGCAAAAATATAGATAGTTTTCACAAGTGGTTGTGGGTAGCAAAGTCAATCTCTTGCTACCTGTACCCAAGGTACAGGGTTTGAGCCTGAGTAACTCTAGCCACCAGGTATATTTAACTGGGGGCATTTCATGCACACACACACACACACACACACACACACACACACACACACACACACACACACACACACACACACACACCTTGCAAATAATGAACCCATTCTAGCAGCATAAAATAATGATTGTTTCCTTAGCATAAAATAACACACGCACCTCACAGCAGCATAAAATAATATTGTAATCAGTTGGAAATGCTTTTATGCATGTTGAGCTGTCGAGCTAAAATCTGACAGGCTGTTCACGGATCTGATGTCATTGCACATGTGATGATGTCAGCCCAAAAAGTGAAAACAAAATTAAAAATAAAAAAAGCAGGGAAATTAAGGGATACCACTCGGGAATCGTGGCACCCCATTATTTGGACCTCAAAACTGGTAAAAAACGAGAAATTCAGTACGGTTGAGAGGTATGGTTGGAAAGTGATCTATGTGCCCTTTCAATGTCAAAGGAAGAATTTTCAGTCAGGCAAGTTCAAAGTTTTAGGCAGCCAGGTATTAAGTAATCAAATCATATTTTTCAGGAATCCTGTAAATCCTGATGCTATTCCTTCTAGATGTGTGCTCTAGGTCTCCTATTTCTTTCCAAAGATTGTTTGTTTGTTTTCTTGTTCAGAAGTAATTCAGTGTTATTCTCATTTTCAAGTAGTCATCCATCAAAATCAGACACTGCCTCTTCTATACTCAAGATTTGTGATGATTGTTGACTAAACTATTACTAAACTGTAACTAAACTGTATGTTTATATTTGTAGTACTCATGCTTTCTTATGTGACAACTATAATTTATTCTGTATACCAGCATTTCAGTTTGTACTCTATTTTATCGTATGTATGATGTTTCTTTTTATTTTTATTTGCTGTAGAAGTCATTAACACGTTACCCCCACTAGTGGGCAATTTATCTACAGCATCTTTTGGATGCAGGATCAGTACCATCCACTAGAAATCCATGCAGACAGCAAAGTGGCATGTAGACTCCACACATGAGAGATGTCACACCAGCAGGAACTGAACTGCCATACCAAGCTCAGTGAGCAAGTAATTCTAGATGTTGTATCTTTGCTCTTCCCTGTATTATAGCATTCAAATAGCTTACATCAATCATGGTGGTGTATTTCAAGAATATAAAGCCTTGGTTAATCTGGCCATGATGATAACCCTTAGCAACCTTTTTAAAGAAAAAAAAAGGAGTTTAATAATTTAACCATGACAAAAGCTGTTCTTAAATGAATTCCCCTTTCTAGCTTATAGCAAGTATATCATGGGAAGCCTGCTCTGTCTAACTTTGATGCTGGCATTCTGCTGAGCATCTTCACAAAGTGAAAGCCAACACAATGGACATATAAAACTAATTTGTAAAAAAAAAATCAAAACAAATCACAAATATCCACTTAAATCTCTTCTGTGAATGCAAAACCTTTTCACATCACACACAACACTCTCACACACACACACACACACACACACACACACACACACACACACACACAAAACCATTTCACATCACACAAAAGAGAATGCGCACGCATACACACACACATGCACACGCACTCACGTACACGCACACACGTGCACACACACACACACACACACACACACACACACACACACACACACACACACACATACTAGAGCTCTTCCAAGGAAGCCAACAGAGTTAGCATATACAGTGAAAAATATAGCCGTTAAATAAATCATATTATGAAATTTTCAAGCATTTAAAAAGAATCCATTGTCACATATAAACACTTTCAAAGGCATTTTACATATACTTCCTTTTTATTATAATAAATCAGATAAAAATAGTAATACTGCATAAACATGTGAAACATATTGTGTCTCCCATCTTCAAGAATGTATCTCCATTGTATCCCACTACAATGCAGAAAGCAGTAAATGAAGCTATAGACCAAAACTGAAAAATTGAATGTCCCAAGTATAGAACAAAAAGCAGCAGTGCATTTATTTTAATACTTAAGCATTAGAACAAGCTGAACTTTGCTGTCTTAGTATAAGTATATGTGTGGGGGGACTACATCGTAAAAAAAAAAATGAACACGAATAATCTCAAACAGCAAAGAGATAATGCTAAGCTCCTTGACTAGAATTAGATATATGTCTACCCAGGTGACATTTTTTCACATTTACTTAAAGTTAATATCACACTCCTTAAAATTAATTGAAAAGACCCAACTGTTAATGTCAGTGTTAGCTAAAATGTGATCCAAAGCTGCACATGAAAACTCTACCATTAATAAACTTAAAGGAATTTATGACATCTGGCACAGGTTTTGTCATCTTAATCAAACTCAAGCAAGTGGACTACATGAAAAATGTATATTTGAACCATTTATTTCAGCTATACTATTATAGCATGCTGAATGTTACACAAATATTGCTGGTCAGAATATGAGTCACATTCCAAGAGTTCACCAGGAGATTTCTATTACGTAATCCCCTGCTCATATGTTCCTTAACCACCTAACGTTTGTCTGGAGCAAGCAGTCAAAAGCAGTATCTAAGATAGCAAAACGTTAAAACATATATGCCCTAAGCATTGTTTCATTATGTAATAATTATGTTATATGCTGATTGGGTATTTGTATATATGATACCACTGATAGGTAACTTCTGAATGTGGTATTTATTCTGAGCCATGCAAATACTGGTATAACTTAAAAAAGTAAAGGAGGACATTTGTAAATAAAACAGATATAATCACTGTAATGTCAGGCTGGAGTGAGTTTTATTTTATAGCTTATTCCCTCTTTGCCCTGTAGTGTTCTGTGCATCAGGCCTTGCCCAATGTCTGATCATGAAATAAAATCATACCTATCTTTTGTTCTCTTGAGATATTAATTATATATGCCATTACACTGGTTTGCTAATAATAAATCTTTTCTAGTATTTTCTTCAGTGTTTTGTTGCCTAGTAACACATTACATTGAGCATATAATGTTCATTGTGTCAGTGCAGCTGTACTTACTTAATTCCTTACTTGACTTATTTTATTAATTGCACACCTAGATGTTTTCTGATATAAATGTTTTTAAAGCTGAATCTTGACCACATTTGCTGTGTGCTAACTGGCTGGGAGGCTAGCATTTTCTTGAATTATTGTAAACAGCAATACTTACATGCTTATTTTTGAACTAATACTGCTTTTATCACCAGGCTGTATAATCATTTTAATTATTTATTTAGTTAGTCAGTTAGTTCGCTAGTTAATTTAAGTTAACCAGGGCAAAAAATTGATGTACTTGGACCTTTTTCAGATTCAGAGTGGTGTTATAAACTACCATATTTGAAAAGGCAATAATCATTGCAGTCATATGAAAAGAAGAAAAAATATAATAACAGTAATCTATAAATTCTCCTATACCAATGTAATTGAGGGTTTTACTGATTTTACTATTTTTGGTAATATTAAACCCGATAAATACGATTTTTATATTGTCACTGAATAATGAACAATATAAGATGCTTCAACCCTTTGATTTATAATCATGTTATTTCATTCTGCTGAATTAATGCCCTAGCATTAGAGTTAATTTCCAGCTAATAGTTTGGCTGTAGCATTATTAATTATACTAATTTTACAGTTTTATTTTTTAAGAATGACTTGTTTACTGGCATTCACACAAGTGCTGAAAATACCATGAGAGTGAATACTCAAACTGTAAATATTTTAGGAGGGTGCAGGCCACCCTGCATTCCTCACATGAAGGACAAACCCTGCACACCTCTTATCTCTGCAATCCTCGCTGCCTTAGAAAACACAAGACAGGGAAAATCTCTCAAAACCCATGACTCCCTGACAGTGAACAAATAGAAATGACACTAGCAATGTTTTTCTGTGGAAAACAGTTATCAACATTTTCATTCTCTGAATCTTGAGGCCTGGACAACAGACACTCTTGGAATGTTAAATTCAGGATCTATTAAGCACTGGCTTTTTAGTTTTGTTAATTGTTTGTTTGTCTTCACTGATGTACTTTTCACAGGAGATTGATAAGCAAAATCACTTTTTCTTAATCAGATAGGTGATTTGTTCTATTTGACAGTGTGTTATCTGTTAGCTGAAAGACTAATAATTTACCTGAAAGTTAGCGAGGTTATCTATATGCGTGCTCAGAATCTTCCAGTTAGGTAATGGAGGCAGTGGGAATCAAATTACCACTGGACCACAGGAGCAAGCGTGTTAACAGCGCCTTAATCCTCTAAGTCAAGCACCAGACCATACTATCAAACTATTAGATACTAGTTTCTTCCTGTCTGGATTATATGAAATACACCTCTTGTATCTTTTCTTCTTTCTGTATCTTCACCTGGTCTTAATATTTGGTTCACCTTTTAAAGTGAAACTGTTTCTATAATTTTGTTCGTACACCTGCTTCCTTCACTCATATAGATCAGTTGTCACAATACCAGATGTCACAACTGATTGTTGTTCATTTCTCTCACCTGCCATTCTGTAAGTGTTGCTACAGTTTAAGGGTTCAATCTGTTGTGCTCCCTTTAGAGATGTGATTTGCACAGATCTCAGCCCAATAAACAGAGATGCAGCCCTTCACACCTCCATTTCTTCCCTTGAGAAGTATTACTATGGCTAACTGACCAAAACATTGCCAATGTTCTTTCCACATTACAAAATTGTAGTTTGTTATGTCAGCCTAAGGGTCGTGCTTGTCTTCCTTCACTGTACTTCAGAGAAAATACTTCAATAGCTTTAACACAGTGGCCTAAAAAAAAAAGCAGCCATTTTTAAATACCTGTGCCATTGCAGCTCGACTAACATTTTTTTCTAATTGAGGAATAGGAGTGACCATTCGGGTTTGTGAGAAGACCAGGAATGAATTATAAAAGCCACGCTCAAAAAAAAAAAAAAAAAAAAAAAACTCACCAGGATTTTTTTCTTCTTTCTGTCATGGAAGATAAAATTGTTCTAGGGACTTCACTTCTATCTGCCTGTCCTTTGCAGATTCTATACATTGACCTCAGGCTCTGCCACCCCCAATGACATCATCCACACTAGAGTACATGACATACTAATAACACTGGCTTCTAGGGTCATACCTCTCAACCTCTTAGCACATGAAATCTGGACAAAGCCAAAAATAATAGGGTGACAAAGTCTCAAAAATAGGGACACATTTTAAATATTGCTCTTATAAACTTACAAAGGTTTTTGTTACTGTGCATTTTCTGATGAATATGAAGTCTGAAATGCAAATTTATGTTATTATGAAATGAATTCAGTCCTCACTGATTTGCCAGAAAACCACAAATTTTATGAGGAACAGATGAAAAATATGAGGTAAAAATATGGACATTCTGTGAAAAGCTGGACAGTTGAAAGATTTGTCTAGGTTTAGGCTAAAATTAGGAATATTTTTAGGGCAGCAATTCAGCTAGCTATCACTTTGGCCATTATAGTCATGGCACCTCACAGCATTTATAAAAAAAAGTGTTTATTGCTTACCATCTTAATACCTTGCTGTGATTTTTGAACCAAAAGAAAATGTTGGCTGCATATGAGATGTCATTCTTTCTACGTAACTGAAGTAATTCCTGAATGAGACCCTATGGACCAAGTACTTACCTAATTATCAGAGAAAAATTAAAGCAATGGCATGATCTCCTTAACAAAAGTGTCACATTTCAAGTTATAAAACATAATTAATAACTTTTATCTGATAGAAAGACTATCTCAGAGGGAAGGAAGATAAGAAGTGGCCAAGTGAGCATATAATTATTAAAATGGGTGAAAACCTGGGTTATCAGGGAAGCAAGAAAAACAGTGTAAACTTTATTAATATAGGTACAGCCAAGAGCAGGCATGGAAAGTAAGTGTTAGGATTACTAGAAAAATCACATAATTGCAGCTTCCCTTCACAATCTTGAAGAGAAATTCCCCGAGCAATAAAAACCCACAGAAAAAGATAAATGACATAAAGCCAAGTGCTTTTCTCCATAGGAAATCATTACTGATGCAATTTCTAATTGTGTGCGTGCAAGGATTCATGATTTAGGGAGATGTCTTCCGTCTTTGAGTTGGTGTGACTCACATGGACAAAATTGCTGGCTAAGCATAACTAGGCATATCCAACAATTGGAACGTCCACAGAGGTTCCTCACTAAAAGAATGCAAGGCATAAGTAATATGTCCTATGCAGACAGCCTCAAGACCCTATCCCTGTATTCTGTCTCTTACAAGCTTTAGAGGGGGGATCTATGCCCAGTATACAGGGCATTGTCAAACCCCACTCTTATGGACCTCCTGCATATCCACAAAACAAACACTACCAGAATTACCCATTCTAAAGACTTAAACCTTGTCTGTAATATAAATAGGACCTGATGGAGAGATAGGTATGTATCCCAGAGACTACCCCATCTATGGAACAGGCTCCCCATCCATGTGAAGCAGAGTTGCTCCGTAACCCAATTCAAGTGCAACTTGGACAATTGGATGGGAAACCTGAAATTCATCCCTAGTTTGGCACCTATATCTCTAATGCAAACAGGTAACCTGTAAATGGTTCATCTCCCAGGCCCATGCTTACACTTATCAAGGGTATCAGAACTTATCAGTGATTTGGGATGCATGGCTAGGCTTAAAAAGGCCCTTGTGGTCATTAGCCCAGTAAACACCTATGAACCAATGAACCTAGGCTTATAAGGGCCTCCTGGCCAATAGCCTAGTATCTTCCTATGAAGCTATGAGTTGGGGGTGTGGTGGTCTTGTCCCAACAAGAAAAAAAAAGTTTTTCATCCTCTTAGTTTTTGGGCATTTTTTCCCTCCTTTTGAAGCATCAACTTTCAGCAAGTGAGCATTTCATAGTAGAACCCTTAACTGAACTGTGGTTGCATAAGAAGATTGTTGGTGGTATATTAGTATCAGACTAGTATTATATTATTATTCCCATTGAAGCACACAGTACTTAAATTAGCTGCTAAAACCTCACACCTCTCGCAAAAGTCCACTAACTGCACTGAAAGACAGATCGGTGCAGCTAGGAATTCATTTTTGAATAACTGTTGCCATTGGTTCATGCAGCTATGCAATGAAACACATCTTTTAAAATTCCAGTTATTTGTGCATGTTGAATTGCTGTCATGTATGTTTTAAAACAAGCAATCTTTCAGTGAAACAAACTGTAGTTGTACAGAATGCCGGAAACGGTTCAACACTCTTCATGTGAATAAATGCGCAGAGTATATCAGAAGGCCTGTTCTGTTCCTTCACATTACTACACAGTGCGAATAGGAGTGAAGTTTACAGAATGCAATGACATTGTTCTCAAAGTGGTCAAATATTTCTTTTTAAATTAATGGCATTATGTGACTGCAATGCACTATGATGAGAATGAGGGTAATTTATATATTTCCACACAGTCAGGGGTCTAGTTTGACCACTTGGGCTGTTCCATATTGACCAAAAAACGCTACCCCACATGAATAAGATATGAGTGACTCATTTCCCTGACATGGAGTATTGCCTTAGAGTCAATTTGTGTCTGAGTGCTGTGACCTTTAATCAGAGCAGCAGTACCGATATGAAGAAATATGAAAAATGAACATTTTATCTCTGACAGCACAGAACAATAACTTTTCATTTCATTTTTAAAATATTTCTCCAGAGAAAGGTACTAACATAACAACCTAATTAATATGAACGTAGATAGATGCATTGTTTTCATTATGGGAATGCTAATGACAGGTTATTGTTATTAAAAACACAATTCAGACAAATCTACTCTTGTCTGCTTAAAATTATTACTACAGTAATCAAGCCTTAAGAGTATTATTTTAAGATTAATATGAGACTGTCAGAATGCCATTAGAGGATTAAAGTTTAACATTTCAGAATAATTATTTAGAACATACAATGTATTTGTGAATACAAAACAAAATCAAATTTCTTCAGCACTGATGGACTAGAATCATTAGCATGTGAACATTGTGTGGAAATTTCAGACAAGAATGCTTTCACATAATTAATGTTGTAAAGAATGACAATATGCATATTTCATTCAAATATGATCTTTACATTTTTGTTTTAAAAGGTATCTTAATTAGGTCATATTTAAATATAGTCGCAGTCACCTTCAAATCATAGCAGGTATAATTAATTACTGTTCTGTTTTTCTTAGATCATCCATGTGAAGGAAAAATGCTTACTTATATTTGTATTGCTATACACATAAAACATACGCTCGCACGCGCACACACACACACACACACACACACACACACACACACACACACACACACACACACACACACACACACACACACATACTCAAGATGATATTACGTTAGCATGTGTGGTTTTCTGTGCAGGAAGCTACTCACTTGGTAAGGTAATATATTTTATAACAAAATTATTCAGGGAATGCTGCATCATGTAATGAGTTTCAGAACTATGTTATATACATATTATGCATATACTTACTATCCATTTGTCACAGACATTCAACATGTAAAAGTGCTTAATGCAACCATTGGATAGATTTCAGGAAATACCAAATACCATAGCACAGTGTCGCAGAAACCAATTTTCTGACTCAAGGTTTGTTGAGTGTTGTTGAATTCTGCTTGGATTACCACTGTTCTATTGTACTGAACCCACACTGACCTGTACTTTTATGGTATGTTTTGTAGAAGTGATCAGCTATTCTGCACATTATATACAACAAAAAGTGTAGTCCAACACAAATGGATACATACGCATGTGATATGGAAATTTAAATTGCTTAACCTTAGTGGATGAAAACAAGGTAATGTCATTGTAACTGTAATGCAAGGCACATACCACAATTATGGACAAGTTGTCCACAAAGGGAAAAATCAATAATCCTCTATGTCAAAAAAGTAAATAATTTGCATACCATCTAGTACTGACCACCATGCAAACATGTGGTACAACATCTCTGTGGTTAGAGGCATTGTGAATGAATGTGTCACTTTGCAATGATGCCTTATGAAGAGAATACCACTTTACAAAAATATGTTACATCTGTATTATCCCTTTTCTGTAACTTTCTGTGACCTTAGAGTTAATTATATTATGTTAAGTGCATATAAAAGGTAAATATTCCAAAAGAATGTTTTGTATTTAAATGTCAAAAGGTATACCACTTACTTTTTTCTTATGGTGTGTTTTCAATGGAATAAAATTAGCTCAATATTTGAAAATATTAATATAGCAGTTGTAGAAAGCCAGAAGCCCTGTTAGACTGTTAAATGATAACCAGTTTGTTTTTGTTTCTTTTATTTCAAACTATGTGTAATTAAATGTTTTTGTTATTAAATGGTAGCAAGATGCATATTACAGTTATTACTTTCACACTGACTGTACAGATAGAGAAAATTCTCAAATTCTAAATGCTCTGTTTATTTTCTTTAAATATTAAGCCCGATAGAAACAAGTAAGTCTCCTCTGTGAGCACTGTTTGTCCAAGTAACATGCCATAATGGTTTCAAACCCTGGACTGCAGGATTAAATGTACTAGAATAATCATATATCTTTAATCTTCAACACTAAACTGACAGAGTATATTTGGTTGTATAGAGACTTAATGTGTTGCACCATGGAGGGTTCCCTTTTGAATAATAGTAAAGAAATCTTATAAAGTGACAGACTCCCTGATAAAGACTGCTTTGTGTATGAGGAGCCGGGTTTGCCTCCTGCTACTACGCTCATATTTTTGCTCTGCCTTACTTTGTATTTATTACATTCTTGTGCACTCATTGCTTTCACTTTTTATGAGTCATTCCAAGTCAGTAGCATGCTGGGTATGATGTAATATACTGAAGTTATGACTTAAATACAGGTGGAATGACATGCATTTTCAAATACAGATTATGTGAGTGCACCCACAATCAAAGCAATGTACACCGTGAAAAATGATACATTCCACAAATCGTCTCATGTGTAAGCCACAAGCAGCCCTAACATGTCTGAAAGTTTAGCACAGATGATTAAGGTCATGCATAGCTAATAAGCCTTAACCTGTAATCCTGGGTTTGGTTCTTTCAGTCTCCAGTTGTCTACTGAGTGACTGAATGACTTAATCAGACAGTGCTGTCAAGCCATCAAGAAATGGACCTCAATCCATTTGAATCAAGAACTTAAAAATGTGTAAATAAGCGAAAATACATAAACAACTGTGTTACTGCTAACAAGACATCATTAACTGGTAATGGAATATAGAAGAGGTGTGTGTATGATGACAGGTACAGCATGCCATTCCATTTGTACCCACTAAAAGAGGTATACTAAGACATACCTTGATAACAAGCTTGCATGATAACATACACAATAAAGTAAGAAATTCCACAAAACCAAAATAACTACCACTCCACAGGAAATTTAAAGAAAACCATAATTTATTTAAAATTTTAATTTCCATTAGAAAGAAGTTCGACAGAATAAATAGCATATTCATCTATTATAAATAAACACATCAATGCATGACATAAATAGGCTATGTATTCAGTCAGTAATGCCTTGTTTTTAAAATAGGTACACTAGGCAAATTCTCATTTGAACTGGGTGTGACTTCAGCATTCAGTAAAATCTGCCAGTGCAATTCTCTCTCTAGTAGTAAAGTTTCCCAGTCCCTACCCCTACTGCGTTTGTCAACCCTCTTAAGTAGTAAAATAAAAACTTTTTGAAGTCTTTGCACATAACGGAATACTTAATGTACTGATGTTGTCGTTCTTCCCAGTACTTCTAAAATTTTCATTTGAGCAATCTGCACTATGTTTTACCAAACTAAAATACTAGAGGAAGACAAAAATACATTAGAAATCATGCACAAAAAGCAAACTGATGTTGATAAGCCTTAACTGAACACTTAGAAGCAGTGGTACTTAACAAGCATCATGAGTAAATTCTGCAATACAAATCTTAACAAAGACTGTGGTGTATATTAGTGCAGCCTGATTTCTGCTGTGAGCCATTTGCATACCTATGTTTCTGATGCCCGACTCAGGTAGAGAAGGGCATAGTTGTGAAACATCATGGGTAGGATTCAAGAAACTCCATGCAGGAATAGTGCTGTTCCTGCATGGAGTGAACCATGTCCATTTCCACATAGCCTTAACAGCATCACACCTTGCATAAGTATGAGGGCACGCTACTGCTAAGGCTAGGAGGACATGAACACTACTGAGTGCAGGGGACATATTTTAGTAGTTCCCGCACATCCAACATGCCCCCTGCACTCTGAAAGTACTGTACGGCACTTTCTAAGTGCGTTCTGTGTTTACAGACACTGAAAGGAGGAAATGTAGATAGGAAGCAATGCAGGGGGTGTGTGACAGGTACTGTCACACACCTCTTGCATTGGCAAAGTGCCGTATGGCACTTTCTAAGTGCTTTCAGTGTCTGTGGACACTGAAAGCAGCTATTTAGATAGGAAACAATGTAGGGGATGTGTGACAAGTAATGTCACATACACCCTGGAATGCAAAAGTTCCGTATGGCACTTTTAACATGTCCCAACCTCTCAGAGCAAAAAACTGGCCAAACTCTAAAATGATAGTGGGACAAGGAGGGACAGATCATAAATATTGCCCTTACAAACTTAGAAAGTTGATAGAGGAACAGGGTTTGTATTAATATAACAACATGTAGGGAAGGATTAGAAGTCTGAAACTCAAATGTATGGCATTATGTAGTAACTTCAATCCTGATATGCACCATACAGACTTAGACAGATGATTGGACTGATTAAGGGTTTTTACCTGAAAGCTGTTTTTATCAGCATTATCTAGTCTTCTTCTGCTTTTGCCTGAGTTTTATTACATGGACTGTGATTTTACTTTATACCTTGCTTATTTTATTGTGACAGTTGATAGAATGACAGGTGGTGCATTACCAAATATGACTTACAAGTAGTATTGATACATGTAATTAAAGTGCATTTATTATTTTTTTTCCATTCTAAGTTAAGTTTAAGCGTAGCTGAGCAGGTTTGCACATTACGGTCCTCTGCTCAGCATTACTTAAATATCTCATAGGAGCTAAATAAAAATGTATAGCTAAATTTCTTAATGATGAGATAGTCGAATGGTTAGAGTCCCAACTTTGCATGTAGGCATTTACTGGTTGAGTACCAAAACAGACACTTTATTTTTATATGGGGAAAGCATTGTTAAAAATATTTTTTTATGTTAAATTTTGTAGTAATTGATATTTGTTACCCAGGGTAGTGTAGCTGGTCCAAAACGGAAGTGTGAGTGCATATAACACGTGAAATCACCCATGTATACACAAGTGTCCCATACAGAATAGTCACAGCCCAAGGTAATGTAACGAAAGCACATAGCGGGATATCATGCAACTTAAATCATATACATTTAATAATATGTCAGTAATGATGAATTAGTCTACAATCCTGATATTTTTTACATGAAAACTGAGCAATGCTAAGCAGTATTCAGCTATGCTTAGCCAGTTTAAGTATTGCTTAGACGTAAATTTTAAGCAGCAGATAGCTTAGCTAAGCAGATTTTTGCACTGATAAACAGTGCTCAGCATTTACCCCTTTAAGCACTGTTCAACTCATCTTAGCAGATTTGCACACTGCTTAGCTGAGCTTAGAATTTTCAAAATGTTCCAATGACAGCAAAGGGCAGGAATATGCCCTTATTTAAACTGTACAGGTGGGAATACAGCCATAACCTGTTGTAGTCTGATCTCTGCAGGGATCATGTCTGGCATTGGAGAGGGAGCACACTTTCTGGCACAGCGCTGGGGCATTCAGGAGTCTGGGGTCTTGGTTGGGCTCCTTGTAGAAAACCATGATGACAGACTGCTGCAGGGCCAGTACCAGAACTCTCAGTACAAAAAGGAGGCCTGGGACCATCTGCCATGTGACCTCACCAGTGCCACAGGAATCCCCCAAACTGGTGAGCAGGTATATCATCACTATGCTGACCTAAAGCAGAGGAAGGGGGTGCTCTTGGTTCAGTGGATCCAAGATGCCCAGGCATGGAATGCTCCAGTAGTTAGTAAGTATCTCATACATAGCTGTACTAAATCCTAGCCTGAGTATGTGAGAGACAGGTATGCATAATGCCTGTTTTCTCCCCCTACAGCTGCAGCAGAGATGGCTAGCAGTGCTGAGCCCCATGCCGACAGAGTGACAAGGCTGTGCTGACAGGTCAGTGAGTACAGATCTACCTTTATTTTTTATTTATTTATTTTAATTTACATTTGTTTACCGGGAAAGTCCAACTGGAACAAGGTCCGTTTACAGCGGAGGCCAGGGGGGAAAAGCTCCATAACATAACAGTACAAATACAACAAATGACAAAAAAAATTACTGTACAGAGGCATATATACAATCAGAGCTCCATGTCTTTATATGACAACACATAATCCATGAATGACAGAAAATTTCTATACAGTGGCGTATATACAATCAATAAGATTTTTTGTACCTTAGTTTGATTTGAGCAAGCTTGGTATATAGATAGCATAACTTTGAATTCCCTATTGGTAGCACAAAGCATAAAAACGAAGGAATGTTAGTATACACCTTGCAGTATATACTGAAATAAATAGGAGTAAATTGTGTACTGCCAGTAGGCATAGTTTGTTCTGTGTCTAATGATTAAATAAAGGTTTGCCAGACTAATATTGATCCAGAGGATATGCAGTAGTAAAGCACTGTGTCATATACAATAAAGACCTAAACCACCAACTGTTGTGTTTACTTTTGCATGTTGTTGTACAAATAGAATGTGTACAGGTTCTTCACAGCAAATATGGCTTTGACAGCATGAATTTACTGAGGTTGGTCTGAGAACCAGCTATTATGCAAAACAGTAGATTGTGGAGCTGTAAAACAAGATATAAATGAAATATGAAACATGCGCTAAGATCTGAACCCTGAATAGTAATGTTCTAATGTATTATAGTGTGTCCCCTGCAGCATTGTCTTATGTTAAACTTTGCATTCTAGGTTGTATTATTTCAAAGGATTAATACACAGCACACTAACTATCTGTCATGCATGAATCTCAGGATTACAAGGTGAGACTGTCTAACCCACATAGTAATAGACAGAAATCAGCAAAACAAAAGACTGCAGTTCCCCAGTAACTCAGTGTGATGAGAAATAGCCTTGTTGTTCATTTTAGCACACCCAGACATGGTTCAAATCTAGGGTGTGGTACTGAGATGTGTGCATATATACACTCAAGAACAGATATTTTCTCCACAGATCTTTCAGGTAAAGAAACATTTGTAGTAGCTGTAGGAAGGGTATAGTGCACCATGTACAACTGTCTCACTGTCCAACCCCATGCCTGCAAATGACAGCAGGTAGGCACATACAATATGCACTCTTCCTGATACATGTCTCTCAAGTGTCACACTGTCATGGATAGTGGTCACTGCTGCCAGTCACCTTGGACACAGATAGGAATCCAGGTAACGTATGCCAGTAGCAGACACATGCAACATTAGTGCAGGGTACTCCTTCTTTGTCAGATACATAACCAGACATGTACAAGCCCCCCTAGTAATGTAGCCATAGTTGTCCCAGTCTGCCTCATACCATTACAGGTTGACAGTTTGACATGTATGTATGTATGTGCTATAGAAGCTATGGTCCATAGGTAGATGTAAAGGGACGGCAGACCTGTAGAATATTGAGCAGTACCATTGTGAAAAATAGAAGCCTATACAGTTGTTAATGGATTATTTCTCCCCCACCCCTCATCTGCATCACTAATTATTATCCATATACTACAGGTATGTTTTTCTCAAAACTTAATGTTGGGACTTCTGTTCTATTATTGTTCATATATTAAAATGGTTGCATATTAACATACCTTGTTCAAATACCATTGTTGGTGGTTTGTTGCTGTCAATGTAACTGGCATGCTGTTACAACTCTTACTGTTGTTCCATTTATGCATGTGTTCTGTTTTGCTATGCAACTCTTTCAAATCTGTTGGTTAGGGTTAATTGGAACACCCATGCATGCTGTTCTAACTAATTTTGAAGTGCTTTGTTCATGACTAACCAATATATCTTGGATAACCTCAACAACATAGCACATTTGGAAAGGCAGATCACGGCCGATCTACCTTTCCTGCCTCATCTGGCCATGGCACCAGGCCCCAGCATATCTGGGACCCAACCTGGAACTTCCTCATCTGCACCACCTTCAGGAGGAACTACCTCAGGGGATGGGACCCATCCCACCCCAGGCATGGGCGCAGAGAGGAGCCTGTCACCCGTGGCAAGTTCTGGGGTGTGGTGTACAGCATCATCCACTCTGAATTAGATGGATGGCTGCACCAGATGGAGGGCTGCCTGGCACAGCTGGAAGGGC
The DNA here is from genome assembly GCF_019279795.1 of Protopterus annectens. Taxonomy (NCBI): domain Eukaryota; kingdom Metazoa; phylum Chordata; order Ceratodontiformes; family Protopteridae; genus Protopterus; species Protopterus annectens. The sequence continues at coordinate 1,657,260,661 of NC_056743.1, forward strand.
AGACTGCCCTTGTTGTCTAGCCCTCAGCACAGCTACCTTTGGGGCCTTGAAAGTGCAGTGGTGACTGCCCATGGGTGGGGACCTCAGTCCCACTGTATCCATTTGGGGGCTCATGGACTTCTGATTCCCAACCACCCTCCCTGTCCAAGGTGTTTACCCCCTTATGTGTCATATACCACCTCTGTCTGCTGTATTGTGTGTTTTGTCTGTCTGCAAATGCAACCTGTCCTACCCAACCTACCTCCCCAAACATGCCTACAGCCCTTCCTCAACATCCCACTCTCACCTTAATAAAAAAAAAAAAGGGGCATCTGTCCCACAAAAAAAAAATCATTGCCCCATACATAGCTCTACATTTTGCTCCCGTGTCTAGTGACATAAATCAGCCAACGCTTAAATTACTTTACAAATGTATGTTGTCAACACCCTTCCCTGTGGGGTGTGAGGCTGTAAATTCCAAATTTTCCACATCGGTCACAGCTGTTGCTACAGTATAAATGTAGAGCTATGGTCCTTTCCTGCACCCATCCTGCACATCCATAGCTGCTTTTCCTAATGATTTAATCCCTGCTTGCCCCATTTCACCACTTTCCTATCACCCTTTTTTCTTCTCATTATTTAAAATTAGCTTGGGTGTAAGCGGGAGTAATCACTGCTAAGAGGACTTAACCATCTGTTAGTATCACTTAGCTTCATGCAAAACCACACAAACCCACTTACAACTGCTTAAAAGTGCTTCAATCACTCTGTCTATTGTAGACCTTGTTCTACCCAGCAACAAAATGATCCACACTGCCAAGTCTCGAACCCAAGACACTGTGCACTATAATCACAGCAATATTCCACTACACCATCTAAGCTGGGGGTTTGCAGGGCTTTTCCAAACATATCATGCATTATGGTCACTTTAAATTAATGAAAAAAAAATCATCACTACCAAGTCTTGAACCCAGGACCCAGTGCACTACAATCAGAGCAATGTATCTCTACACCACTCAAGCTGTTGGAATTTAAATTGCTTTTACAAACATATCATGCGCTACAGTCATTTAACCTAAAGGAAAAATACATATCTGTAGTACTCTTATATACATATATATGTATATAATAATGCTGCTACATTTATTGGTACTAGACCACACCCCACTTTTTTAAACTAATCAGTAACATGTTGTCACTAAATAGCACCACCCCTCAACCTGATACCATCAGTCCTCCAACTCTACTGTTCCTTTTGCCTAAGTTTCAAGTCTCATTCAGTAGGTATTCTATCACCCAAAATAGTCTTTTTAACTTTACATCTACCCTTTTACTCATCCCATATCTCCTGACCGCCTATGAATGTCAGGGTCACTCAGGTTTCCACTACCTTAAATTCCAAACATCCATCCCATCTACAACAGATAATAATGCACCCTTACTCACTTCCCTCATGCTTACCTCCTTAACCCCGAAGTACTACCATCTTACTAGACATAGTTACATTAGTCCTAAAACTAGACACTATTACAAAACATTATTCAAAATCTTAAAATTCATAGTCAGGTTACACTACAACCTCACAAAGGATGGCAACATCCACCCAAATCCTGGTCCATCCCCACCTGTTGACCCTAATCCCTCTACTATATCCCCTACCACCATAGCTCCAACAAATAGAACTTTTAACTCTCTGCTGGCCTGCCATCTAAACATTATGAGCATAAATAACAAAATTCAGTACCCACATGCCCTCTTAGCTGTTTATTCCCCAAATATATTATGCCTAACAGAAACATGGCTAAAGCCTGCCACCAAGGACCATGAGATTCTGCCACCAGGGTACAATATGTTTTAACTAGACCATACCACCAGAAAGGGTGGTGGGGTAGCCATAATTTATAAAGTCTACCCTATCTGTCAACATAGACACCCAACAATAACCCCAGTTCAGTAATGCTGAAATTATTATCTCAAAACTACAAATCAATAAAAACAGAAATATCTACATTCCCCCAGGGAGGAACACAGAAACCTTAAAAGACTTCTTATATTGGTTATCCAATAACTACCCCCAAGAAACAATTGTTCTTGGGGATTTCAACATTGACTGGAACACTTGCTCTTGTGAAACCCCCACAACCCACATAAACCTCTATGGATTTACTCAAATCATAACCTCCCCCACCATGACATGAAAACCCAATGACAAGGAAAGTACCCTAGACTGCATACTCATCAATACCCATCTTCAATCCTATAAATCAGACACTTTGCCTGATGACCTAAGTGACTACTGTCTCACCTATGTAACCAAGCTCAGAGTAGACTGTTCCTACCAACCCACCTATAGAACATTTAGAAACAAGAATTTTATTCTCACCAAGTTTCAAAATTAACTTAAGGCATGCAACTGTTCAGTACTAAAAAGTCTTCCCCTAGATGAAGCAGTAGCATACTTTAACACCAAATTCCTTGCTATTCTTAACTCACATGTTTCCAGAAGCTCTATTAGAACCAAAGTTAATATTGCACTATGGCTTTCTAACAATACCAAAATCAAACTTTCACTCAGAAACAAAGCATGGGCCACCTACCGAAAAACAAAATCTCCACTTGATCAACTAAGATTCAGACAGCTAAGGAATGACACCAAAAAATCCATAACCTTAGACAAAAAGAGCCACTACTACCATCTACTGCAAAAACACCAAAACAAACCTCAAAAGTTCTGGGCAGGAATAAACAAACTACTCCACACAGGCCAAACTGCTACCACACCCCCCTCACCTTCCCAACAAAAATCCCCAGTAGACATTGTTAATAAGTTCAACAGCTTCTTCACAAAGAATATCCAGTCTCTAGCCAGCCAACTCTTTCCCAATGGTTCTAATTTTAATGCAGCCACACCCAGTACACAAACATACTTTACCTTCCAACCTGCTCCTACTCACCTTATTCATCCCCTACTTAAGAAACTAAGACCCAGCACCCTGGCTGCCGACCTTATCCCAGCAGACTATCTGCAAAAGGCTGCTGACACCATAGCATCCCTCATCTCAGTCTTGATCAACAAAGCTATATCTGAAGCTACTGTACCCACTATATGGAAAATCTCCCATGTCATACCTCTCCATAAAGGAGGCAGTTCCACGGAACTGTCAAACTTTAAACCCATAGCTATTCAGTCAACTCTAGCTAAAATTATGGAGAAGTGTGTAGACATACATCTCATGCACTACCTCACACAGAACAAACTGTTGTCCAACTTTCAGCATAGCTTTAAGCCACACCACAGTACTACTTCATCCCTCCTCTCTTTCTCTAACATCATTAACCACAACCACAATAATAACAAACTATCCTCAGCACTCTTTCTAGATCTATCCAACGCTTTTGACATGGTTGACCACAAAATGCTTATAAATACCTTGAAGGCCTTCTCCTTAAACAACCATGCACTCCAATGGTTACAACCCTACCTGCAGGGCAGCCAACAGGCAGTCCTATGGCAGGGCAAGCTATCATCTCACCTACTCATCATATTAGGAGTCCCCCAGGGCTCCATAATAGGACCCCTTCTTTTCTCCATCTTTATCAATGGCCTTCATTCAGTCATCCCAGATGCTACCTGCATTCAATATGCGGATGACTCCACCTTGATTTGTTCTGACACCTCACTAGCTACTTTATTCACATTAACCCAAAACACCTTCAATACAGTGGAAAAATGGCTCTTCAATCAGCATCTAATCCTAAACCCCCAAAAAACTAAGCTGCTGCTGTTCTCCTCCACACGCAGAACCCCCCCCCCCTGCCATCCTTCAACATAACCACTAACAATGGCTCTATCATCCCCTCAGAAGCCCAAACTAAACTACTGGGTGTCATAGTTGATAACCTAAAGTTTGATGCACATATCAATCAAACTATCAAAACCATTCATAAAAAACTTGGCTCTCTTTACAGAATCAAACCTCCTTACCTCACTTCATAGAACTGCAATTGCCCATTCCCGTCTATCACCTCTTCTCTACGCCTCACCTCTATTCTCCAACTTAAACAAAACATATCTTATTAAACTATCATCCTGCTATAACCACATTGCCAGATCTGCTACTGGCACAGCCTACCAGACACACCATTGTCACAATCTAAATCGCCAATGATGGCTTGAACTGCCTAGCCTACTGCAGTTCAACCAGCTAATAGTGGCAGATAAAGTCCTTTACCAACCAGAAAATACACCTGCACCAAAAATATTATCAGCCCCTACACCAGCACCTGGCCATTGCAATCAACCACTAGACTCCTAGTTCAAACATACAAATCCAACTACTCAGCTGAGGACCCTCTATTTGCCATCTCTGTTGGAAAAATATAGAACAGACTCCCAGCTGACTTGACCCTAGAACCCTTACTAACTCAATTCAGAAACAAACTTAAGAAATACTTCAAAACTCATTGGTTATGTCCTTGTAGTAACCCCCGACTAGTGACCTCTCTATCACTTAGGTGCTTACCTTCAACTACTTCTAACTTTTTTCTACTACACCATTTCAGGAAGGGTCAATTATATAACTGCTGCTCAGTGTTTCTAATGTAATGTTATGTATATATAACTTTAAAAATATGTTTTGTAAAGTGTTTTATAATAAGTTAGTACTATATGTGCTAAATGCTGGTATTGCTTATGACTGTAATCTGCTTGAAACTAGCATTTACTAAATTCAATGTGTATTATTATCTTGGAGCTTTTCTCCCCAGGCGTCTGCTGAAAATGGACATATATCCAGTCGGACTATCCCAGTCAACAAATGTAAAATATATATATATATATATATATAGATAGATATATATATGGTTCTACCTCACTTCACCGACACGCAACATCGACAGAAATCAAGAGCCCCAGAAGATCGACAGGCAGAAGACCAAGATGCACGGGACCAAGAAGATCGGAAGAGCAGAAGACCGACCGACGGATGAAAGCAAACCGACCGATGCCGCGAAATGAAAAAAAAAAAAGTAGTATATCGCTAGTAACGACGACGGGAGGTGCAGTAAAGTAAGGTAATAGATAGGGGGGTTTAAGAATGAAGGGGAGCGGGTAGGGGGGGCGGGTGTGAGTGGTGTGTGTGTGGTTGTGTGAGTGATAAGTGGTTAAGGTGTGAGTGAGTTAGTGTGTAGTGATTGTGTTAAGTAAGTGATAGTGTGTGAGTGTGGGTGGGTCATTTGGGTTAGGGAGTTAGGGTGTAGGTGGTAGGTAGGGTTAGTGTATTAGGTTAGGTGTGGGTGTGGGTTAGGGTTTGGGTGTATGTGTGGTAGTGTGTTGTGTGTGTGTGGTTTCTTGTTTGTGTGGGTGTATGTGGTGTTTTTGGTGTGTGTTGTTTGTGTGGTTTGGTTGTTGTGTGTGTTGTTATTTCGTTGTTGTTTGTTGTATGTATATCGGTTTTGTGTTGTGTGTGTTGGATTGTTGGTGTTCGGTGTGTGGTTTTGTGGTGTTTGTGTCGCTTGGTTGTATGTTGTGTGGGTGATTGCGTTGTCGAACCATATATATATAGATAGATATATTCCTCAACCTCTTACTGCAAGACATCTGCAAAACACCTGACAAAGTGGGGGTATAAAGGGCAAACAATACTGACATATTTGAAATATGGCTGTTATAAGCATAGAAGTCTGCTAGAGTAGCATGCTTTGTTCTAACATATATTTCCTGATAGAGTTCAGGTCCAAAACACAAATTAATGTCATCATTTACTGATGTCAGTGCTGACATTATTCCAGTGATTTGTCAAAACCCCACAATTGTTATGGGAAACAGACCAAACATATGACCTACACATCTGGACAGTGTACAGACATCTGGACAGTGGAGAAGTATGACTGCAGTGATGTAAGAGAAGGGAAAAAACATGGAGAGCTGCCAACCATTTCAACCAGCACCTTCTGAACTACAGTCAGACCAACATGACACTACCCCAAATCAGCTTTGAGGAATTATTCATCCATTTGCAAATATATCATGCACTACAGGGATATAACTGTAGGGAATAGAGGACATTGCAACCATTTGCACTACAGTCACTGCAACATACTAGTACCCCCAACCAAACTCTAGAGTATAATGACTGTTTGAACAAACATATCCTGATTGGCAGTCACACACCTCACTGACATATACTGCCCCAAGTCACAGTCTACTGGGAATCCTGAGGTGTTACAGAACATTTCTCAGTCTGCGGCTACAAACATATACACCTAAGACCACCAGGAACTGTAGCAGCATGCACAGTCAGTAGAAAAGGATCTGTAACACTCACATCTGCCACTCTCCCTACTCAGCCAAACAAATATTTACACACTACTCCGCTACACAATCTTTAAGTCTGTTAACAATGGCCAGACATACATAACTCTTAACTGTACGGATTTCCACAGAATGTCCATGGTGTGGGAGAAGGGCACCCATAGGCAGGTGCAAGGGGGTGCACTTGCACCTCCCTGGAACCGGCTGGCTGAGAAATTAATTTTATTTTAATTAAAAAATAAAACAACTTCTTTTTTTTTTGTTTTTTTTTTAAAGAGCGTTCCTCTTTAAGAACGCCCTTTGCATCCCGTCCAGTTACACAGATGCAACAGATGTTTGCAACCTGTTTTTGTCTTCTGTGTCTGTGAAACCAATGGTTTGCATTTTCATCTTTCGCACCTACTGGGAATTTGAATTCCAGAGGATGTTTGGACTGCGGTCATGCCGGACGAATGTAGAAGTGAGAGGTAGGTGTGTGCGTGTGTGTGTGTTTTAGTGTTTAAGAGATGTGTGTGCATGTATGAAATAGGTAGGTAGGAGTTTGTGGATGTAAGAAGTAGGTAGTGGTGGATATGTGTTTATGTAAGAAGTAGGTGTGTTTGTTTGTATGTAAGTGGAGAATGGTTGGTAGAATTTTATCAGATTTGCTCCCTCCCCTCCTGTATTTTCCTCCTAGCTAAGTGTATATTATAAAGCCTCTATATAATGAGAATGAATTTTTCACAATCACTTTGTCATTAATACTGGAAATGGTGATTCTCACTTCTAGTATCAAACCCTTTCTCCATGTCTAAACTTATGAGAAGGAAATGTAATTTTCTGTCATTCTACATGTCATAAACAGCATACTAATATTGATATGTATCTATATGTGAAAGCACTAGCTTTGTTATGGGTGTTAAACATGGCATAAATGTTTTATTCAGTCCACAGGGATGGGCATATAATTTCTGTATATATTAAACTAAAATTAGTTTATATGATGAATAATCAAGTTGCTCTTTTCAGGGTTTAGGAATAACTGATGTAAGGCACATTTCTGGAAACTGAGGACATTTCTGGTACTATTGAAAGCTTGGACTAAAATAACCAGTCATTAGGGAGATATGTTTGTAAAATTCTAGGATAAAATGATCCAGGCCGTGAGTTTCATATTTTTCAATTTAGTGATACTTCCGATTCCTTAACCTTCAAGAGTTTTATTGAATCTTTGACATAATTTATGGACATTTCATTTTGAATAGTTGTATATATGAAGTCCAGTAAATTGTTTTGATCCTGTACTGTTTCCTTTATTTGATTAAAAATTCCAGACTGATTTCTCAAGTGAGTATGGGTGTCTTGTACTCTAGTGTTGATTCAATTTGCAATTGTTTTATTTCTTATCCCTCTGATAAAAATTTAATGAGCTATAATTTTGCATTGATGCAGTAATGCTTTATGAGCCCTTAGTATCTATGAGTAGGTCTTAAGTTTTAATTTATACAGAGACATCACTGACTTATAGTCCTGTAAGGTTTGAGCCATTTGATGACTAGGAGAAAGAAAATAATTGTGCCCTTCTTATAGGCTCCTACAGATCAACCAAATGCATTTATCAATAAGAGAATATCCCTCTTCTGAGAATATTTTTTTTTAGTAGCCCAGGTTTTAATTCCACAAAACAATATTTTAGTAAGTTCAAAAGCACAGTGAACTGTCAATAACAAAATTAATGCACATAGTAAATCAACTAGGTGAAATTTCTTTAAATGAGTTACAAAGAAAAATGTTTCCATGCCATAAATGATGCAACTAGAGCAATCATTTAAGGACCTAAAATGTCATGATTAGCTGAGATAGGGCTATAGTATTCAGTAAGGAGTTATATATAACAATGAATGTGTTTGGGGACAAAAAGAAGTTTCACTCATAAATTAAGCTGATTCGCATTGCTGTTCCAAAATAAAAATCTTAATGTTTCATCAAGCGGTAGTAAATCAGATGTCAGAAAATAAGTATGAAAAGGTATATGAATAACAGACCAATTAGATAATTACTACTGGTCAGCATGTATTAGCTGCAACTATGGATCTGTATAAACCTGACCCGGGACAAACTGTGCCATACTCAGTTCATTAATATAAGGTAGTAGATGGCCGCTATGCATTAATATTCTACTGGGATATCGTCAGGGGACTAAGGTAGTTGTTTTTACTTCCTTAAGCTGCTTTTTGATTTGGTCTGTAGAGACTGATGAGTGAAAGTTTCTGTAGTTTAATTCAGTGTTGTGGGTAGTGTTTTATGTGTTGTTGATTTAATACTGAGGTTGCAGCCTGAATAAAATGGATATTCGTTTTCAGGACACTTTGTAATTTGGCTCCTGTAGTAAGAAGTTAGGCTGTGTATTTTTGCTTAGTTTGATTAAAGTATTAATTGTATTACAAAAAAGTTTAGGGTTATTATTGCTTCTGTAATGTAATCAGCAAAAACAGCTTTTCTTTTCTTTTCTTTACTTTATTTCTCAGTGAGATACAATTTTGGAATTTAGACATAATTTACTGTATTTTATAGCTATGCCATGCTTTGCCTCTAGCTGTTTTATTTGCTAGGTTTATGTAGTTAGCCAGGGGTCATGTAAAGTTTCACTTTTTCTTTATGTGTAGGAGACATACTCTATTCAGGATTTCTAAGAAAGTTTGGCTGAAATATTTAACTGTTTAATTTAGAGGGAGATAATTTAGTGGGGATTAGATACATTGATAGAGAAGTGTATTCAAAGTTGTTCCCTCAAATTTTTAGATCTAGTCTAATTTTATGTTGTTGGTATTTTAGCTTGTCCCCAAATTATATAAGTCAGGAGATAGTCACTAAGTCAGTCTGAAATTATATTTATACTATTTTTGTGACTGGTGTTAGGGGTTAATATTCAATCTAGAATGATATTTCTATTAGAGAGTTTGTAAATTCTAGAAGATTCAGAGAATACTTGGGTCAATTCAAAAAGGTTTATGTGTGGTAAATCTTTGGTTGGTGCTTCCTAAGAGGATGGTCTAACATAGTCAATATTAATGCCCGTATAATAATCATATCTTGTTTGATGAATAAGGTTATCCATGATAGTATATGTTCTAATGTGTCTATATTTTTTTAGGTGTATTTGGAGGGCTGCAGATAGCTGTTTGACATTTATTTTGTTTGAGGGTTGCTATATCTATCTATATATATATATATATATATATATATATATATATATATATATATATATATTATATATATATTTATATATATTTATATATATATATATATATATATATATATATATATATATATATATATATATATATATATTTATATATATATATATATATATATAGATGCCAAGCACTGGAGTGAGCAGGAAATGCTCCGACACCATGTAGAGTGACAATAGGGTGAACAGGTGTGCAAGATCAACTATCCCAGAGTATGGGAATATTTCCTTCACCTGGAGATTGTGCAATCTTGGAGTTAATATATAGAATTAGTAGGGGTGTGGGGGTACAGCCCCCCACATGGGGGTGTAGTGGGCTTGCCCTTCCTGCAAAAACACTTGCTGTTGGTTTAGTCTGCTCAGGGATAATCCCCAGAGCCTGTATGTTCAGAATGTGCTGATATTGGTGCTTTCAACATCCGGACATCAATCTGCAGAGTATCGGGACACTGTACTTTGATACAGTGTCCTACATCAACATAAATGCATATTAGTATATGGTATGATTTTACAAGAGAAGTCTCCAAGAAGCCACTTTTTGGTTATTTTGTGGAATATTACCAAAGGCAAACAGAAAAAGATAGTGAGGAAATCCCAGAAAGCCAGATTCGCTAGCATTAAATTGGATATGCTCCTCATATAGTAGCTTTGGCAAACGATGCATATAATCGAGATGTTTCCCAAAATCCTAACAAAAAAGATAACCACTGTGAGACATATGACGGCATAAGCTCCATAAGAATCCTCGGTCAGGGGATAGAAAGGGTTCTTGAGCTGGCATCTCCTACTGCTGTTTACAGAGCTAAATCCTGGAGTAACATCCACATTAATGTCAGATAATGTCTGCAGCCTAGGTCGTTTGGTGTGATAAGTGTTTAAATAATCAACAGAAGCATTAATAGATAATAGACGTGGAAAGGCTCCCCACACAGTAGCCTCTGAGCTCTGACTCTGCAGACACACTCAGTCCTCTGTTTGTCAAATGATTACACCAGCCCTGGGCTTTGCCTACATACCAATACAAAACATGTTGTTCTAGCCACCTTCTAAGGAGGTAGGGGGATGTATGTGTGCATACCTCTTAACTGTACAGATTTTCACAGAATGCCGTGATTTTTGCTCATGTGTTTGGTTTGTTCTTCATAAAAATTCAGTTTTTTTTTTTTTTTGAAAAATCACTGAGTTTCAGACATAATATCCTTCAGAAAATGTATTGTAATACAAATCCTATTACTCTAGCAACTTTCTAAATGTGACCCTAGTTTTAGGTCTTTGTCCCCAACATTATAACAGACTTTGTTCAGATTTCTTGTGCTAAGACATTGAGAGGTGATATGTGTGTGTGTGTGTGTGTGTGTGTGTGTGTGTGTGTGTGTGTGTGTGTGTGTAAGAGGGAGGTTGCATACACTTCAGCTGTCCAGGTTTTTGTAGAATGTCCAGATTTTTGCCCCACATCCATCCTAAAAAGGATTGAAGTTGCTAAATAATGGTAGCCATTTGAGTTTTAGACGTTATATGCTTTAGAAAAATGCATACTAACACAAATCCTGTTATTCTAGCAATGTTCTAAGTTCATGAGAGCAATATTTATAATCTGTCCCTGTTTATTTTAGGCTTTGTCCAGATTTCTTGCACTAAGAGGTTGAGGTGTGTGTGAGAGAGTGAAATGCAAAGTTAGCAGGTGGAATTTATTTTCAAGTGCGTTTTTAAGGAAATGTGAGATTCAGGGAAAGAGAAGTTTACTGCTGCTCATGCTAAGTCTGCTTAAAATGTGCAACAGTTTTATTTAGCAAATGGTAACACTGTTGTGGTATAGAGTTTTAAAGCAGTGTTAGTAGCACAGCAGTTAGAAAACTTGCATCTTGATGCAAAGAGATGCAGGTTCTACTCCCATGGCATGTAGATTTGTGTTTGAAGGGAGTGGTTGCTGCAATCCTGAGTATGTCCTCCTTTGGATGAGATCCCTAGTAACTATGAACCTGTTTTTCAACTTGCCACCCATTCCCTATTGCAATATATCAGCTTACCATTTCTTTTAATGTAACACAGGCAATTTGTTCTTCAAGGGCAACAGGCACTGAATTTGTAAATGCAACACTGAAATATAAAGTTGTTTTCTAGCAACAACCTCTTCATTGGCCTCAGATCTCTTTAATGTGGAATTATTCAGATGACTTTTACTTCTGCAGAGATTCTGCATATTGACTGATATTGATGGATGGCATGACAGATGTTTGAGTGGCCCTTTATGGTTGAAATGTTTTGAATTGGGCAGTTTGTCATTATTGGTTCATATGATTTGTTTCATTACTTAAAGGAAAAATGTTCATAACTATAAATTTAAAACACACTAAAGTGGCACTGTATTATACAAGGGATATAATTCAATTATGATATAGTATAATTCATACAATCAGGAAGGTGAATCAAAGAACTTTTTCATGGTTATAAAAATGTATGCAAGGAGCCTATTATTTGAAAACAGCCCAAAGGTAAACTTACCCTGCCACTGGCCAGATGCAGTTTCTTTGAATGTGGATTTCAATGCTGTTTCAGTGAAAGTGGGTTTCAAAGGTAGAGAAAATTTAATGCTAAGTCTGTTTTCATTGTAAGACTATTGCTTTGTTTAGGTTTAGTAAATGTATATCAGCATTTGTGCTATAAAATTTGAAATAAAAGTTGTAAATTAAATTCAAATAGCTGTAATCATTGTAGAAGTAAAGCATAAAACAGTATGCACACTGGGAGATTTGAACAGTGTCTATGGCAAATGGGGAGAAATAGCCAAGTAATGGGACACTGGAATGGCTGCATAGGCGGGGCTGCATTGGCAGGGCTGCGTGGGTGGGGGGAGCTGTGTGGGCAGGGATCTGGGCTTGCACCCCCCCCTGCAAAAAATCCTGTGGGCTCCCTTGGTGTGGGACCATATTTATGGCCACTGCCACATACCAATTCTGGAAGTCTGCTACTTCACTGGGATGATATCAGGAGTGAAGTCACTAAATCATGATATACCATACCTCTGAACCACTTATTGCGAAACATGTGGACAAAGCCTGACATATGTGGGGGACAGGGGGCCGAAAAGAAGGACATGTCTCACATAATGGTGTTACAAACTGAAACAGTTGCTAGTGTTACAGGGTTTGTTGTAACATAACATCCCTGAAGGATATGATGTCTGAATCACAAATGGATGTCAATAATTACTGACTTCAATCCTCACCTTATCCTACTAATTTCTCAAAAAAGAGAAATTGTCTGAGGAACAGACCAAAAATAAGAAGCAAAGCTCTGGGTATTCTGCAGACATCTGGAGAGTTGAGAGGTATGTCAGAGACATATCACTGTCAGACGTCAAGTCACACAGAAAATGCATGTCCAGACAAACCCTGTTAATCTAGCAATCTTCTATGTGTATAACAGCAATACATACTTACAATCTTTACCCAATTCTGGAACTTTGTCCCCCATTTTGTTGGGCTGTCTCCACATTTCTTGTTCTGAGAGGTATTTACACCTATCTTCTATAAAGTTGTAGCTCCCCTCCACCTCCATAATGTCCTCCTCACAGGAAAGTAAAAGGGTCAAGGCCCACAAGAAGAACTTAATTATAACACTGTGTTGCTATGACATTGGCTAATGGAAAGACAACACAGCTACTCTGGATGCAAGTAGCAAGTGGGAGACACCAATTGGTGTACAGGCTATTACCTACTTATGAGCATTACCTACAAAAAACAAGCTGCTGCCTATGCAAAACAGGTCTGAACCCATCTACACAAATACAGACTGCGACTGCACAAACCTAAACATTTGCATTATTCTGAGGAAACTAAGTATAACAGGTATGTCAATCAATTAAGCATGTAATGGAATGCAGAAAGGGGGATGCAATAATGTGAAACAGGAAGTTGAACACTAGGTTACAACAAGAATTGCTGGACTCACATGTTTCTGTCCAGCACCTACAGCCATTCCTGCTGGCCCTGTCTACAGTGACATAGGTCAGAGCTCTGGCCCCTGAGTCATCCCAACAAAGGTCAGCTCATGGATGACTAGTACTGGAGTGTCTGTTGTCCAATACTGACTGTGACACTGCTAGGCCAGCTACCCGGGATGTTGCAAATATTCATATGACACCTGTGAATGCTACTATGATACATATGCTTGTCTTACAAATGTAAGACACGTATATAGGGTATGTGCATAGTAAACAACTGGTGCAGAAGTGTGTGTTAAACTGTATGTTATATACTGAGCTCATAACTTTCAACTGTCCAGAGTGTTGCAGACTGACCACATGTTTGCCTCATATTTGTAATCAATGCCTCATACAGTTGTGTATTGTATGGCAAATCACTGGCAACCCAGTATAGACTGAAGTCATAACATAATAGCATACATTTGAATGTCAGATGTCATATCCTGTGGAGTATTCCTGTGAATGCAAAACCATCTTTGCTAGCAACTAAATGTGTTATAGCTAGATTTATGAAGTGTCACTATTTTCCGGCCTTTGCCCACCATTGATGTGTGCCTTTGTGCAGATGTCTTACTCTAACAGGACCTAGGAGTCTTAGCATGAAACTCATGCCATTGCAAATGTACCTTGTCCTGGAGGATGCTGACATTTGTGCAGTCACTGACACCTGGTTTGCAGCTGTGTAGAGCAAACTGACCTTGCCAGGCTACTCATCCCACCAAACGTTTAGACCCCAAATGGAGGGCTGCAAAGCCACAGGAGGTGGAGTTTTAAACACTATCATGCTTGCCAAACAGTGTGGCGCATGGGAAACATCCCAAGTGCAGTAAACTGTTGAAAAAACACCTTCTCAAATCATAGCTATTACAGACCTCCAGCCATGACTCTGGACACCCACTACACCTATCTGGACTTGCTTGAATCTGTCAAGATTCAGCCATCTACCATGCTCCTGGGTGACTTTAAGTACCCAACCATAGTGTGCATGACCTATTCTACCTGAACATGAAAGTACAAAGATTCCTTGGCTTTGTCAATGGCAAAGCACTGGATCAGCTGGTCAACACTCCTATGACAGGTGGCAATATCCTGTACTTGGTCCTAACCAACATGAATAGCCACTGTAGCACTCTGACAGTGTCATCCTCCTTAGTAAGATCTAACCACATAGCCATCACTATTGAGGTCATCATCTCCCCTGCCCTCCCCCCTTGTCTAGGTCAAACACAAAAACTTTCCAAAACTGACTATAAATCTCCTCAAAGCAGGTAGAAGTAGCTTTACACCCACCATCCCGTCAGTTGGAACTAGCAGTAGTGCCAAGCCTACAGCACAATACTATGCGAGCACCTACACAGCTGTATGGAATCAGCAATACCTGACAGGGCAAAATTATCTCCCTCAATGTAGGGTAAACATCTGTGGTGGACAGCAGCAATACACAAATACCATAATAGTTGGAAATAATTGCTGGACAGGCTAAGAAGGAGCAGGTGCCTAATTGGAAGCAATGTCACCTTGGTCTGAACAAGCAAATAAGGTCACAGGTAAATTATCCTAAGGTTATCTTTGAGTGCAAACTGGACACAACCACCAAGGCCAATCACTAGGCCTTCCACACATATGTATGCAATCCCAGAGGCAACACCCAAATCTGCTCTGTGGTGGTGGTCAATAACATCACATATGCATACAGCATAGATATAGCCAACCTGCTGCAGACAGATTAAGTGTAAACATCACCCCCCTGTCCCTCCATCTGTACACATAGACATGCACAGCACCTGCCCCCCTCCCTCATCATCAGGAAGCAGATCCATAATGCCATCTCAAAGGAAAAACACAGAAGTCTCCATGGGCCGGATACCATCCTTGGCTGCATCCTACATGAATGCAAGCATGACCTCTCAGCTCCATTACACACTGTAGTCAACCAAAGCCTGAGCACCAGTGTCATCCCATCTGCATATCAGCCTAACTAGCCTGACCTGCAAGGGCATGAAAGGCAATATCAAGGACTTTACAAACACAGACATCAGCAAACTCAAAATTCTTGATCCCACACAGTGTAGTATTGTCAAAAGGAGATCAGGCCTGTTAAACCTGGTCAGTTTCTCTGAAACGGTCAACACACAAAAGGATGGGGGGAAGATGGTGCAAACTGCCTACCTTCACCTATCCGAAATCTCTCACAACAATCCAAAGGTGGCCATGATACATAAGCCTACACAGCTAGGCATTAACCTGTATATGACCAGATGGGTAGCTAACTGGCTCAATGATAGTACCCACTCAGACATAGTAGTGGAAGCCACGTCCAGTAGTAGACTCTTACAGAGCGGTATACCCCAAGGATCAGTCTGGGGGCCTCAACTGTTTCAGATATACATTTCTAAGTTACAAGACAAATCCAGTGGTCTGTGGCTGATCATGCTAACAGATGATTGAAAGCTGGCCACTGTCTTACATTCCCCTACAGATGTGAGCATCCTCCAAGAAGCCCTTACCCAAATTAATGACTAGTGCAAGAAGCAGTGCCTTAGACTGAATGCCAGGAGATGCATCATTTTTCCCATTGTGCTAGATGTCAGCCACACTAATTATGACAGCAATAACAATGTACTGAGCATGAAATCAAGTGTGAGGTGACTTGTATGCCAATGTTGGTAGCAAGTTGACAGTTTCCCAAAATGTGGGCACCATTGTATGGAAGGCTGTCTATATGGCCCACCTCACAAATATGGGTATGTCATCTAGGAATCAGGAGGCCGCAACATCCCTGTACTCCATCCTTATCAGATGCATTACCAAGTACAATGGCTCCTTTGGCATGTACCTAGCCAAGCAAATGCAGCAGTTGCAGAGACCACAGATGTTCCTGACCAGGAAAATCCAGGGTCTGCAACACCTATCCTATACAGGTAGGCTGAAAGCCCTGTCTCTGTACTCAGTCTCATACAGACTGCTCATAGGTGACCTGTGTCTGGCATAAAAGACCATTTTCAAACTAGCCTTGATGGTATTTCTGCATATCCATAAGCCAAACCCCACTCACGCAACACACACACAAGGCCCTCACCTGGTCTGTGAATGTATAGTATTTGTTGGAGGGATAGTGTAGTGTCCCACACAATACAATACACTGTCTGTAAAATACACTACCCCCATATCTAGCAGAGTATGTGTATAGCCCACTTGAAGAAGAAGCTGGATGACTGCATGGGAAACAGAAAAGACACCTCTGGGATCCCACATGTGTATCAGCTGGCCAGGGGATACAAGTGCTGGCTTTGAAGGGACATGGGCAAAAGTCTGGGATACGCTTATTAGGGCATCCGGGCGAATACCCGGGTATCATCTTATGAAACTATGCACCTAGTACTTTATATGTTTCCTGTATGTATTGCAGACTGTCCTGCAATGTCTGAAATGAATCCATGTGAGTCTGAACTGTGTAGGTAATGAAGTGATAGAGTATTCTCTTATTCCTTCATTAGTTATTATCACATATCATTAAACCTTGTCATTGTGTCTGGTCTGTATAGCAGTAAGTCAGCTCTTACAGTACTTGCATATGCACTTGATGACACTGCATAGATCACTCCAATAGCCTTGGTCTTGGTCAGACTTACCATTCTGCTAATAGATACATCACACAGTAGGATTTGTCACCCTTTGTTGAGGGCCTTACAGTAGGTATTAAAGAGATGGATTGTGGCATTCAGAACTACGGTAAGGTCTAGCCTGAAGAGTCCATAGGTGGAAAAGCTGTGCCAGTCTTTACTAGGACTGTGTGTGTGTGTGTGTGTGTGTGTGTGTGTGTGTGTGTGTGTGTGTGTGTGTGTGTGTGTCAGCAAGCATAATACTGCAGGGTATTAAATTACATATGTTGTCTTCACCTTCCAGATGAACATGGGTATTGGTGTCTTTCCCCCTCACAACCTAATGCCAGTGGACTCTCAATATGATGGTGGTCATGGAAAAGCACAGGTGGGGCTGTTGGGGCCTGAATCTGTGCTATTGGTTGGTATATCACTTTCACCCGCAATGTCACCACACACAGTCAATATGCCCACACATACCCAGTCCCCAGCAGCCACAGATAATGGACAGTTGGAGGGTGTTGGCATGGAACAGGCTAGTGTGGTGATTATGACAAGTGTGAGTGTAGACACTAGCCATAGCCAGAGAGCAGGCAAGGTCACACACAGGCAGATGGACAGGGGTGCTTGATGGAGGATTGCTACCCACCAAGCCCTGTCACAAGTGCCACAGTAGGTGTCACCAGATGCATGTTATCGTCCATCATGGAGGCACAGGTGTGTACTGACCGCAACACTAGACAGATGCTCAGGGTCATGAATGCAGAGCTTCCTGCCATGTGTGATGACCTCCACGGCATTTCTGATGCCATATGTCATTTTGCCGATGTCGTGGATAGATGGTGGGGGAGACATTGTCACTGCTCGACCGTGCAATGTCTGCTTGAACATTTGGTGGGAGTAGGGCATTGGCCAGGAGGACGTAGTTCAGCAACATGATCAGCTGAGATCCCATGTGGCCATACACATTCACAGTCCAGTAGTGGCAGTACTACCAGCACTACCAGAGGGAGGGTGCTGTCCACACCACACTAGAACTAGAAATAGGCACATGATCCTGGCCAGTCCCATCAGGGACATAGATCCAGGAGACAGCAGTCACCATCAGGGAGTAGTACTGCATCTGTTCTTGTGCCTGGTCATGCCAGAGAGTCTCCTGGCAGAACCAGTTCCCGTGTCCCTGCTGGGAGACAAAGAACCATATGTCCTGCCATGTACCATCCATGGCTGTCCAACATAGCCCTGTGTCAGGCATCCACGTGACTTGATTGTGTGCAGACAAATACTCACACATCTCTATCACAAGCCAGTCACCACCAGACATGCACAGCTCCTCTGCATGACCCATTTGAACACACACACACACACACACACACACACACACACACACACACACACAATGTCAATCATATGGCCCAGCCTATTCCTCTGGGAATCCCACACCACACCCTGTTCATGTGATGATACTTGTGCCATAACCCTGTTATCCATACCATCGATGCAGGGATATGGTCATATGGGTCTGACGCACAGGGTGAATATAGTACAGTGTAGTAATGTAATGTTGTGTAAAGTGCTGTCTGCTGGCAATAGTTATGGGTGTACATCGATGTGTATGTACCATTGTTAACCATGATACATTATTGCTGTTAGTACTGCTGACTGACTGGAGTGTCACATGCTGTATTCTGTTTGTGTTCCAGGTGTCGGTGTGTCTGCAGGCTGTGTGCCTGCTGACAGTAGCAATGATGAGTATGGTAGAGTGGAAACACAGTGACCTTTTCATAGCCAAGGAACAGCTGTATATGTATATGTTTACCAGGTGTGTTTACATGCAACAGTGTGTGAGTGACAATTGTGGCAGACAGTGGGACTCTGCATACATACCCTTGACACAGCCAGCTAGCCTTCATACATGTCACCTAGGTGTTCTGTAGGACTGCTGGCTCACATGTACAGAGGATGTTACTTGAGTACTGGCACTTGGTCCCTCACAAGCTTACCCATTACTTTAACTGCAACAGATTCACCCATCAGCACCTGTTACCCATGCTATTTCTAGCCCATCCACTCAGCCTTCATGCAGTTGATGAGGGTATGCCTGGTACTGTGTATGACAGGTTTGGGGTATGTATTCCTGACAGAGGTCAGCCTGTGTTAGTCTAACCTGACAATCACCAGCATGTGTGTCTGCTAACTCATATACATGTCTGGTCTCTCATGCTGGTAGTGCACACAGAGTCATAGTCCTGTACATGGGGCAACTGTTGAAGGGCCTAGCACAACCCCTACCTGCACAGTCTTATGAATGATAACACTTGATACATAACACAAATAGCACAGAGGTAATGTAGTGTTGCAGTGTCTGCCACTACTATTCAAGTGGGTGAAAATTGCAGAGGCTGTTAGGATTGCCAGTGGTGGGTTCAGAGGCCCTTAACATGGTAGAGCCATCTGACACACACACACACACACACACACACACACACACACACACACACACACACATGATGTCAACCATATGGCCCAGCCTAGGCCTCTGGAAATCCCACACCACAACCTGTGCATGTGATGACACTTGTGCCACAACCCTGTTATCCATACCATCCATGCAGGGACATGGTCATATGGGTCTGATGCACAGGGTGTATATAGTACAGTGCAGTAATGTAATGCTGTGTAATGTGCTGTCTGCTGGCAATAGTTATGGGCACACATCAAGGTGTAGGTACTTTGTTAGCCATGATACACTATTGCTGTTAATACTGCTGACTGACTGTAGTGTCACGTACTGTATGATGTTTGTGTTCCAGGTGTCTGTGTGTCTGCAGGCTGTGTGCCTGCTGACAGTAGCAATGTTGAGTATGATGGAGTGGAAACACAGTGACCTTTTCATAGCCAAGGTACAGCTGTATAAGTACATGTTTACCAGGTGTATACACACACACACACACACACACACACACACACACACACACACACACACACACACAAAGGCAGGTGATGTGATAGTATAATCCCCACCTCAGTACTATTACACAATGGAGCTCACTTTCATGCTGGCACGTGCAACTGGTTATGACTGGTATGCCACTGTCTGCACCAGGACACCACTCTATGCCATTCAGGGTATCCCTGTGTATGACTCACTTTCTATGTGTGTCTTCCTGTCTCTCTCTCTCTCTCTCTCTATATCACTGTCTGTCTCTCTCTTCCCCAGGTCTATGTGTGTATATGCTTGACATATTGTTATATGTTGCCCATATATATGTCTGTCTGTCACATGTAACAGATGCAGATATATCACATATGTGTGACCTACAGCTAGCTAAGGGTAATCCTGTCTGATGGGTGTGTGTAGAGACAGTTAAGGTCTACATAGCTGTCTGTATGCAAAGGCATATATGCACAATACAGTTATATAGTCCGATGTGGGTTCCAACATGGGCTGTGATTCTCTACGTGTAGGAGCATGCCTAGTATGACCTTCTATAGTAAGAGTGGGACTCCATTCCAGAGATAGTTGTACTCCAGTCCAGCATTTTGTGTGCTACAGCCATACCTCTCAGAAGTAAACAGGAAGTTTCTAGAGGTACAGGGTTTGTTTTAGCAGACATTTTCTGACATACATGAAGTCTGACACTGGAACGTATTGTGTCATTACCTAGTGATAGACATCCTCAGATCATCACAAAGCTTTACCAGAGGAATACAAGATGTATGATGCACAGACCAATATTATGTGCCCAACTATAGACATTCTTGCCCAAAAAGGTCAGTTGAGAGGTGTGGCTACAGCCGATTGACTGATGAAGCTGTGTAAACACTCCAGCTACTGGCTGGGTTCTCCTGCTTGTGTGGTATTCTTCTTACCTGAAAAGTCATATCCTGGTGTGGCCATACCTCTCAACTGTACAAATTTTGGAAGATTGTCCAGGTGTTTGTCTAGAAGTTTCATCCAGTCTACATAAACTTGTGTTTTTATGGCAAGTTAGTTGCAAATAATTAAAGACTGACATTACAAAATAATGACAGACATTAGTATTTCAGACTTCATAACCTTCAGACAATTCCTGCTAATGCAAAACCCATTATTCTACTAACTTTCTCAGTTTGTAAGAGCAATATTTACAATGTGTGCCTATCATTGGGCCTTTGTCCCACTTTTGTATATGACCTTGTCCAGATGTCTTGCTGTCAGAGGTTGAGAGGTATGGGTGTGGGTACAGAATGCATTCTACTGTGCAGAAATGTCCATTATATGTGGAGTATATTCCACATAGCACTGTGTGACTTCCAGGTAGGTCAGTGACGGAGCAGTACAGAGTACTGTGGTGAACCACTGACATACAGTTGTGTCAAGGTTGATAGGTTGATATGACATTAGAAGGGTATTGGCCCTGCAGCCATTATAACCCATACAGATGGGAGTGTAGCCCATGTTGAGAGATGTCAACATACAGTGCTCCTGTCCAGCAGGGATACAGGGAGAATCACAGGACTGTATTTTATGTTTCCCATGCACTTATACAGGGAGCACATCACTAGGGGTATTAAAGCACTTGCCTTGATGTGGACAGGGAATGTATTCCACAGATGCAGGAGTCTGTGGGACACATATCTGTCGCACCTACAAGCTGTGCTGATATCACAGACCAGGTTGATGCTGCGCCTATGGGTTGATCAAGTGGGCCTTGACTTCCAGATGTGCAACAATCCCATCAAGGCAGGGTCTGGATTGCTTTGTATGCCAGACAGGGGTCACCTCAGCAGAGTCTGTATGGAATGGGGTAGAGGGACAGTGCTGTTAGCCTATCTGTGTTGGGCACATGTTTGGAGTTTGGGGTAAGGCATTAGTGTTTGCAAGACCCTGGTGTGTGGAGTCTGCATGGTCTGTGGTGTGTATGTTTGTGGAGTTGTCATGTATTTTTGCCTCTGAGGTGTCCTTTGTTTGGGGTTTTGTTTTGTTGCAGACCTCCACTGACGTAGATGTGTGTTATGTATTTGCAGGTGATCTTTACTGACTCCATAGACTGCATGGCGCCTATGTTACTGCACAATTTGTTCTGGTGTGCACATTCTCCATTTGTCTGGCCAGTGGTTCCCCTTCCCTTTATGTGTGTCTCTTTGTCTTTCTCTAGTCCAGTCACAGACTTTGGTCACAGTGGCTGCTGTTATGTATTTGTAATTCTGATGTGAGCGGAATAAATGCTATAAGATTACACACAAAGTTGTGGACTTCAGACCTCTGAGTGTACCCATTTAGCAGGTTGTCCATCGTTGCACCACTACATTTGCAGTGGTCATCAGATGATATGCATTGCTATATGTTATTATGAGGCTACACCTGCAGTGGTGGTGCTGCGGTAGCATTGTCACATCACAGTAAGACGTTGTCCTGTTTGATTCTCAGCTAAAGCGTCTTCCGTGTGGAGACATGCGTGAATGGGCGTACCTTCATTGAAGGTTGTGCATCAGGGCTGGCAACTCGGTATGTAAGAATCTACTGCCAATCATTAGCGGACCAGAGTTCCGCTGTGGCGACCCCTAACTGGGAAAAGCCGAAAGATACAACAACAACAACAACATGTTGGCCTAGCTGTCAAACCATCACAGACTGACATCTGGACAGGTCCAGATATGACAGTCAAAGATACACACATGGGGAGAGGGTGTTAATACTGTTCTGCCACACATAAA
Organism: Protopterus annectens; assembly: GCF_019279795.1. Taxonomy (NCBI): domain Eukaryota; kingdom Metazoa; phylum Chordata; order Ceratodontiformes; family Protopteridae; genus Protopterus; species Protopterus annectens. The sequence continues at coordinate 1,657,283,472 of NC_056743.1, forward strand.
CAGTTGGGAGACCAGTTTGGTATTTGCTTGCTTTCTCTTATGAGTATGACATCTGCTTCTCCACTGTCTGGCATTGATGTTTTGACAAGACTCTTTCTTGTTTTGCAAATATTTGGCAGGCAAATGCAATGTTTGGACAAGCAGAACAGATATACAAGGCATACATGTGCTCCTTCTGTGACAACCTGTCATTCCAGGGGTATAAATGTTGACCAGTGACATGTAGTCAGTGCTGACACAGTAAGTTGGCAGCCTTTTATGGCCTGGCAGTACACTGACCTTCAGGTACCTGCTGTCCTACTAGGCACCATACCTCCTGACTATTTAGAGCCAGACATCTGGACAAAACCATAGGTAATTTGGGGACAAACGCCTACATATAGGCATCATTGTTAACTATTGGCCTTACAAACCTAAAAAGGTGATACAATAACAGGTTTTGCATTAGCATGAAGTTTCCTAAAGGGTTTGAAGTCTGAAACTACAATCTGTCATTATTTTCTAACTTTATTCTTTTGTGATTTGCCAGTGATTTGCCAGACAACCACGATTTCATGAGAAAGAGACCATAAATATAATGCAAACCTCTGGACATTCTGTAAAATGTCTGTACAGTTGAGAGGTATGCTAGGCACTGTGTAGGTTACTCTGAGCTGTGTACTGTCCATATGCGTGGCCCCTTGTCCCTGACCTGTCCAGCTTTCTTGCAGTAACAGATATTGACATCTGGACAGTCTACACAACTCCTACTGTAGCTGTATTTGACATGGAGAATAGCTGGCATGTCAATTCTTGGAACATAGACCCTGTAAAACACAGTACTGTACCTAGGCCACTAAGACACGACAGCCAGAAGTAAGTGCAGGCCACATACTGACAGTATTGACCACACATATACATAGCTCATCGACCCCTGCATATTGTGGACATGCAACAAGTGATCAAGTTGATTGGGACAGCCCTGGGAATGTGTGGTCTGGTGCTTATACCCTAAAAACATTACTGTTACTGCATTTCTATTGGAACATGGGTGTGTGCGTGGGGGGGCACACCTGTCACTATCCACATTTGCACGGACTGTGCTGATGTTCTCTTTACATTTTGGTTCCATTTAGCATAGTATTGTGCCTGTCTAGGAGACTACAGGCATATAAGGGACGGCTTGCACCTGTCACCCCTGGGATTCCGGATATTGGCAAAGGCTCTTGCCACCCCCATAGTGCCTTTTTTAGGCAAGGCTCAAATTCTAAACCTACCACCCTAGAACACAAAAAAGGAAAAAAACTAAGGGTAATGCTGCTCAATGCCAGAAGTCTAAATCTCAAAATGCACTTTCGAGGCCCTTCTCAGTATGGAGAACATCGATGTCTGTGCAGTGACAGAAACCTGGTTCAAGGCTCCTGAGAGCACCCCAGCACTATCAGGTTTTACCTCTTATCATGCGTTCCGGCCCCAAAATCCGGACAATACCAAGAAAGGAGGGGGGGTATCCATATTCATCAAAGACACCCACACCTCAAGACTGGTGGCAACGCACGATGCATCGGAGACCATCCAGGTGCAATTAACCATAGGCAAGGCTGCTCTGCAAATTGTAGCATGTTACAGGCCACCCTCACAAACTCAGGAACCTCACATGGCCTTCCTGAAAACACTAGAGGGGATAAATGTATCACCAAACACCATCATACTAGGTGACTTCAATTACCCTAATATAGACTGGGAACACTACTCAAGCCCAAACACCCTAGCCCTTAGTTTTTTTTCCTTTTTTGCTCTGCAAATTGTAGCATGTTACAGGCCACCCTCACAAACTCAGGAACCTCACATGGCCTTCCTGAAAACACTAGAGGGGATAAATGTATCACCAAACACCATCATACTAGGTGACTTCAATTACCCTAATATAGACTGGGAACACTACTCAAGCCGAAACACCCTAGCCCAAAAGTTCCTGGAATTCATAAACTCAAATGCCATGGAACAACTAGTCACCATCCCCACAAGAGGAGAAAACATACTTGATCTCATCATCACGAACATGGGAGCACAATGTTCAACACCAGAAGTATACCCTCACTGCTGAGATCAGATGACAAACTAATCTCGCTGCAGGTGCTCATCCCACCCCACCTGAAATAAAAAGACCACAGTAAAGAACTTCTCAAAGCCGACTTCACACTTCTAAAGACTAGTGTGGTCTCCTTTAAGGCCCCGAGGCGGAAAACAGTACTCAAGCCGCTGAATCACTTACAAATGCCTTCTACCAGCACCTGCAGGACTGCATGGATAAGGCAATCCCAAGCAAAACAAAGACTCTTTGCACCAAAGGCAAGCGTCCACTCTGGTGGACCCCAGCCATAAACAAACTCTACAACAAAGGAGGAAGCTACTACAAGATAGAGCAAAATCCTTAAAAGGTAAGACACCCTTGATCACTATAAGTAAAAACTAAGAGCTCTCATAAAATCATCCAAAGCAAATTTTGAGAGAAAAATAGCTAAAGACTCAAAAGACAATCATAAGGCCTTCTTTAGCTATGTTAGAAACCTGGGAGGAAACTCCCAGATATGCTCAGAACTAGTTCAAAATGATGTGAAGATTACTGATCCTACAGACATTGCCAACATACTGGCTGACAGGTTCAGTGCAAACTTCTCCCCAAAGGAGAGATATCTATACCAAGCGATTGCAGCCCCCAAACATCTCCAACGCCCAAGTGAGAACTGCTCTCTCCAAAGCAAAAACACAGCATCCATGGGACCTGATGGTGTCCCCGGCTGTGTGCTCCATGAACTCAACGAGAATTAAACCCACAGCTAGGACAGCTGTTTAATCATAGTCTTACCTCTGGATCGTGCCCAGGGGTGGCGCACTGCAACTGTGGTCCCACTTCACAAAGGCGGTGCCTCCACCAACCCTGGAAATTACCGGCCCATTAGCTTGACAAGCCTTATCTGCAAAGCCATGGAGAGGATCATAATGGACCTCATAAATAAAGACATAGGGAATTTGCAGACTTTGGATCCATCCCAGTTTGGCTTTGTCAAAGGCAGATCATGCCTTCTAAACTTGGTTGACTTTTTGAAACAGTCACCAAAGCCATTGATGAGGAAAGGCAGTCCATACAGCCTACCTCGATCTGGCGAAGGCCTTTGATACAATACCCCACTCGGGTATCATTGAAAAACTCAACAGCTTAAATGTTAACCCATACATCACAAGATGGGTTGCAAACTGGCTGAGTGACAGAACCCACAGGGTCAGAGTTGCTGGCGCCATGTCAGACTCAAAGCCTGTCACAAGTGGTGTACCACAGGGCTCAGTCCTGGGCCCACTCTTGTTTGGCATCTACTTTTCAGTACAAGCAAACACAGGAGGGTTATGGCTGACAAAGTTTGCAGATGACTGCAAACTGGGCCATAGTAGAAAACACATCTGACACAGATATCCTTCAGAAGGGTCTCACAGAAGCGGATAACTGGTGCCAGAGCCATGGCCTAAAGTTAAATGCCAAAAATGCATAGTCATACCCTTCGAAAAACAAGGTTACCCTAGCTACCAAATAGGTGGCAATCCACTGAGTACAGAAGAAGTTATCAGGGACCTGGGGACCCAGGTGGATAGTAGTCTGTCATTCGACACCCATGTAGCTAAAGTAGTTAGGAAGACCTTCTACATTGCCCACCTTATCATGAAGGGATTCTCATCTAGATCAAGGGAGGTCATAGTCTCCCTATACTCATCACTCATCAGACCAATGATTGAGTACAATGCCCCATTCGAATGTATCTGACCCGACACTTGCAGCAGCTAGAGAGGCCACAAAGTTCCTCACCAAAAGGATAAAGGGTCTCAAACATCTGTCCTATGCTGCCCGACTGAAAGAACTCCAGCTCTATTCAGTAAACACACTGCTCAGAGGTGACCTTTGCCTAACATACAAGGCCATGTCAAACCCAGATTTGATGAATATGCTTCACCTCAAAAATCTAGATCCGTCAGAGCCACAAGGCGGAGACTTAAACCTCGACACGGCTATTAATAGGATGTGCTGGAGGGATAGATTCATCACCCAAAGACTCCCTATGCTGTGGAATAAAATCCCGGTATATGTGAGGCAGAGCACCTCGCTGGCCTTGTTCAAGAGAAATCTTGACCAATGGATGGGAGATCGCAGATATACCCCAGGGATTACCTCAGTGTCACTGCTCAACAGAGGCACAGCAAAATAATGGGTATAGTTCCCCATACTAAAGGGGTGGCATAAGCCACAAAACTATGGGCTAGGCTTGTAAATGCCCTCGGGCAGATAGCCTAGTATGAACCTATGAACCTATGAACCTATAACTAAAGACCACAGGTTAGATTGTAATGGCAAACATTTGGGTTTCAGACTTCTTACCCTTCAGAGCCTTACTGCAACTGCAAGACCTGCTGTGATATCACTGTGTAAGTTCATATGGGCATATTTCATCATCGTCCCCATTTCTGGGCCTTTGCCAGACATTTCTTTATGGTTTTCTATGGCTGACTTGCTGGGTCAGGCTGAAGGGAGAGTAAGGGACCCCCACACTGACATCCATGCATGTGACCTATGACCCCCCCAGTTTGTTACCCCCAACATATACTTTTGTTTTGTTGTGGACCTCCACTCAAATGTGTCACCTTGGGGACTGTTGCATAGTCTGGGGAAGGCAGTATTGGGCAGACATTCCCTGCTGTCCTACGTAGCTGTTGGTTGTCTGCTGCTATCCTAGTAGGCCACCAAATTCCCTTGCATGCATGCAGGAATTCCATAGCTATGCTACCAGAACATAGTACTCCATTCATTTATTATTAAGAAGGCTGACTTACCTTGTGCCTGCAGCTCTTTTGAGGACAGTGCTTGAGGGCTGGCTCTGTCAAAGGCATGCAGTATGCAGCTTATACATGGTAAGATACAGGTAGTGTGATGTGTATGGCATCCATTTTACTATGTGTGTGAGTCAGAGAGAGGTGTCAGTCCCTGAGTCCCTACAGTATCAGTGTGTGTGCTATGCGTTGCCTCTTTGCCAAGGCCTGGGGATACTGGGCATGCCTCCATCTGCCAACAGTAGCAGGCTCAGGGAGTTCCTCCTCCAAGTCCCCCTGTTCCTGTGGGGGCCTTGGCAATGGTGGGGAGCTGTGTGGCCCTTCCCTGTGATGTTCCTGCCACAGCTGTTTCGACAAAATCATATTGTATAGCATGGCCCATACTATGGACATGTGCGCACAAGTGGCTGTAGAGTACTGCAGGGCTCCACCAGATATGTCGAGGCAGCACAACCGTGACTTGAGTATCCCAAACACATGATCTATAATTTTCCTGGTTTGTGTGTGTGCCTCATTATGGCATTCTTCAGTGTGTGTGTGTGTGTGTGTGTGTGTGTGTGTGTGTGTGTGTGTGTGTGTGTGTGTGTGTGTGTGTGTGTGTGTGTGCATTTCTGATGGGTGTCATCATCCATTGCACCAGTGCATAGCCAGCATCCCCCACCAGAAGGCCATATGGGATGTCCCCCCTGGAAAATGTCTGCTGCAGCTGTAAGGCATGCCAGATATGGGAGTTGTGATAACTAGCAGGGCTGCCAACAGACACATTCATGATAGTGCCCTGGGCATTGCACACAACCTGGCAGTTGATGGAGTGATAGCCCTTGTGGTTGACATAGACTCTACCTTCTTCACCGGGTGGTACCTTGATGTGGATGTGCATGCAGTCTGTAGCACCTAGTACCTCTGTGTAGTCTGCTACACAGTGGAAGAGATGCATATTGCTGGTCCTCTCCTCACAGGGGAAATATATGTGCTCACCAGCATGTTTTGGCATGACATCCAGGAACTGGTGGAGTACCCTGGATGCAGATGCCTGTGAGATGCCCATGATGTCCCCAGTAGGTCTATGGAAGGTACCTGCAGCTAGTATTCTTAAGGCTACACATACCTTGGTTTCAACTGGGATAGGTTCCCCTCTGTTGGTTCTAGGTCTGAGTTGAGGCCGGCACAGCTCTCAGAGTTGCTGTCCACCCTGTAGACCTCTAGTTTCTCCAGATCATGTAGCCCCTGGTAGGTTACCCTGGGTATGAACACTCTTGTCTTCCTCTTCAGTCTGGGATGGTTGTCAGCATTATCCTCCTCACTGCCCTCAGCCTCTAGCACATACTGATGTATCAAAGTGACAGCAGCCCCTAATATTTTGTCAGTTAAAATTCTCTTAAGTGTGTACACTAATGGTGCAGAGTTTGTGGGAAAAAAACAGACTGAAAGGTGTTTGCATAGTTTATACTGGTGTGCTGCAGATGCTGCCTGTGTGATTGGTTGACTATGATACATTCCACCTGCCAGCTGTATTATTTGTACTTGAGTGCCTTCATTCTGCTATTTCCCATTTTTTTTCTTCCCATTTCCTCCCCTTCGAAGCCCCGCAACACTACGTACAAACCCGCTGCAAATGTAAACACTTCTGCTGGTTCCTGTTTTTTTTTTTTCTTCTTTCCATTGTGTTTATGCCCTGTGGCACACTGCACCAACCTCTGCAGCTATAGTAAGCAGTATTGAGCAGAAAGGAGCCTCCCAGGGATGAAAACACTCTCAGCATTTCTTAAACTAGCTCAGACACACTCTCTTGCTTAGCTGTGCTTAGCTAAGCACAAATAGAAGCACTGGAGCACCAATGTGCTTACTCCAAGCATGCCACACCCCCTTTTCATGTCAGCTGCTTCTCCTGCTTACACCACAGCGTTATAGCTCCAACACAGTTAGGTGCAGGCGGACACGATCCCCCGTTTTGTTATTAAATAAATTTTGCTCATTTGCATACCCCACTGCCTTAGTCACTTGTTACACCACTACACCAGAGCCTATCTCCTTACTTAGCTGCCAGTGTTACTTGTTATTGTTTTTGTTCTGCATGCTACCCACTATAATGGCAACATTCATATTTCCCATAAAATTTTCTTTTTTACATTTTTTTCTTATTTTCTGCACTATCTAGTTTAGCCAAAAAAAAAAAAAAAAAACTTTGATGTTCATAATTTTGCAACTGTTTTCCATGCCAATGGCCATATTTTTGGTCATGGGCATGCCTAATAGTCATAATATATGCTTTACTTTGAGCTGTCATGCCCCGTTTTGATTTTTGCAGAAATGTACACGGTTAGTAACTGAATACATTTCTGCAACAGACACTGCTCTGACACTGATGAATGCATGCTTACTGATTCACTAATTCACCTCATTTGTATGTTTTTCACCAGCAAATGAGGTAATCAGCATTATTCAGTGGTGTCCGTGTCAGAATAGTGCTGGCAGGCTCATGCACACCCCCAGCCTTATTTACTGGATCGCACAGTGGCCATATTCCATGCAGAAGCTGCTACAATATTCTGCCATGGTGATTTGGGTTTATTAAATCCCAGCCATTGTCTAATCAGCTGACCAGGTATCACGTACGTCTCCACTTGCATTGCCACAGAATAATTTCAAAAAATGTTAGGCCTGTATTGTGCCATATTTATTTATTATTATAAATTTGTTCATGTAAACCACTTATTTAACCTTATCTTCCTCATTTTCTTAGTTATTTGCTAAACTTTCCTCTCTGCCTGCTTATACCGTCCTTCCTACCCTTCCACATTTTATCTTTCTCTCCACTTTTTATACTTTTCTCTTCCCACCTACAGCATTTCCTCTTCAGTGTTATTTGTTTGTAAGTTGTACCTGCTGTAAACAAGGGTGAATTCTCAAATTTATTGCTTTATGTCTACATTCTTAGCTTATTAAAATGCAAACTTGCCATCCTATGCACCATTTATCTTGCATGATTCCCTAATACAGTTACTCAAGCATTACTTACTACTTGAGGTGCAGTTTACAGAGGATGTGAAAAAAAATGTCTCCGCATAAATTTATTATATTATCTTGAAACTGGCTGTCTCTGGAAACTATAATTCATTCATGTGTTTTACTGTGGATAGATTTGCTGATGTACTGAATTATTATTTCACTCAGATATGTAAATATTGAATGGGGATTCTCATGCTGGTATTTCAATGTATACGGGCTCCTACTGGTTATAAAAAAATAAAATAATAAATAAACAAATACATGCATACATACAAATATGCATACATGAAGTCAATGATGTTGCATTAATTTTTACAACTGTGATAGTACTCTTTACAGAGGAGACTATTAAAATAGCATGATATACTCCTGTTTTTGTCCTACAGTAATCCACTTTACAAGTATGTAGCCACTAAAACTATAACTATGATAATAAAAAAACGTTAATACAGAAAGCACAGATAAGTTGCATTGCACATAGGCTACATATAAAGCAAATGACAGTGTGGAGATGTTTCACCTCAATGTGCAAGATATATTATATACAATGACATGAATAAAAGTATGAAGAACCCTGCAAGTGTGGTTAGGGATGTAAGCAGATGTTTAGCCAGTAATACAAGAAAGATATGATTGATCAAAGCAGTACATTTAGAGAAACTGAACAAATGACATACACCGACAATGAAGCAGATCAAAACACAGTGGATTAATGTAGTCAGTGGTAATTTACTGTGATCCAGTACTACAAAGCTCTCACTTTCTGCTTCAAACCAAGAATGGAGTGTTTGAGCCTGCAATATGCTTGGTCATTTTGAAAAGCAAATTGAATAATGGAGGAAGGAACACCTGCAGATATTCAGGACCTGCATGAGAAGTGAATCTGTTATGGTCTGCACCACACAGAACTGTGCATTGCTGTAGCTGGTAACAAGTACAGCATGAGGCAGCAATGCACTCAGTTAATATGTATCAGACATGTATAGTAATGAATACAGGTATCAAAAGCATTGGGCCATCACCACTGTACACTTTGTCATACATGCTGAAGCCTGTCTAGATGCCTGTGACATGGAGAACCTTTTCCTGCACAGTTTCAAAGAGCTAGTGATGGCAATGGTTGTAGTTTTATTATTATTATTTACTTATACCAGTACATGCATAAAATGACTTTCACATCAAAAATAGACTTTCCTCAAAATCAAACACACTCTAGACAGAGGGTTTGGCCTCATTTACACTTTGTGCAGATGCTTCCATTATTACATAATTAATTTAGAGTACATCACTGGATCCCATGCAGTCCAACAATTCATGTAAGCTGTTCTCACATTCACTACTCATCAGAGTATTACATTAACATTCGTGCAGTGAAGCTCAATGGCAGTGTACTAATGTCTCCAGAGCAAGCATGTACACAACTCAAAATACACATTATAAATACAGACGTGAAACTGTAATGTGCCTGTGTATAGCTATAGAATAAGCAAATGTTTCAGAGTTAATGTGCAGCACACTTCCACGTTAGTAATAAATGAAGATACGCAGATACTCAAACATGGATGTACAAAAGAGCACACACACAAACACAACTTACATACTGGCAACCATACATCCTAGAACAGGCCTTATATTAAATATACCACACATGGCTATTATACAGCTATTTAATGTACCACACAGCAGACTTACTAACATACTGATTCTTTTAGTATTGCATGTTATGTGAGACATATAAAGACAGACAGGAAGAAGGGTGGATATGGGCCTGCTACCCCAGGTTCCAGATTCTAGAAGGTGTCCATGGCAGAAGAATCGCTATATAATATTATAACATTATTTTTTTTACCTTACATCACATTTTCAAATGTTTGTGAGGATAGAGATCCTTATTCTCATACCACTTGCAACCTAATAAGTATCTCGCACTCTGTCTTTCTCAATCCTCTTAACCAGTCTGTAGTTGGCAAAGATCTCTAATTTCATGGCTTCTGACAGCTGCTGTTTAACTGTTACATTTTGACCCTGTTTTCTGCATTTGCATTGGTTCAGCACCAGAGTTCCTCCTAAGTGATAAGAAATGGGAATCATAGAATGCGGTATGATTAGTCAAATGATCCATCTGTGGCTACCACCAGATGTCTTGTACAGAGAGCAAATTTAATTAATGTTTAGGTTCACTGCTTATGAAAAGATAGTCTTGCTATCAGTTTTCATACACTAGTAGAAAAAGAGGATATGGAGATAAAAATTACTTTGTACCCAGATGGCTGCTTGATGTCACTGCAAAACAGGATAAGAATAATGAGGTTTGCAAGGTTGCAAGGATTACATAATTAATCAGATTCAGTATTTATAATTAATCAGACTCAGTGTTTTAGCATTCTTGACTGGCTAGTTTGCATCTTCTCCATAGCTGAATTTTTCCTGCTCCTTGCTACTGCATTTTATTGGCTTTATGGGTTCTCTCTTCTCAATGTGGTAAAAGACAATAGCAGATATGCAATATACGGGTTTCAGGATGAGTTGTGTAGCATATTCTTAGGAGTACATTAGAGTGAGGAAACCTCATGTTGAGTATGCCATGAAAAAATTTAACAAAATACACGAAGAATTTCATACTTGTTATTTACTTATTTTTTTTAATGGCAGTTATATTTTATTGTAAAAATGGACATGTGTCTACTCCTCTAAAATATAATAATGTAAAGTTTGCGGTACATGCTATTATATCCTTTAGCAAATGGTATTTTTAGATTAGTCAGTTTGTAATGTGGCTCTGTAGTCCAGCATCCCCCTTTAACCATTACATGGCTAGTTTTAATGAAAGAGGGAATTTTAAGGGGGCTGCACCCATCAACAGATTTAATTAATTAATTAATTTATTAATTTATTTATTTATTTATTTATTCATTGATTTATTTATTTTTGGGAAATTTGTGTCATATGTAACACATCTTGTTAGCCCTGGCTTTGGATGAAAAGGGATCTTGCAGCAGTTCAAGTACACAGTAAGCAAATCAAATGAAACATCAAATGACACTAGATAAGTAAACAAGCAAACAAATATATAAATAAATGAATAAATAAAGCTGCAAGCTTATAAGTTAGGGTGGTATGATGGTGGTGAGTCTACATTCTCAGAAACAAAGGCATCCACAGACTATTCAAATATATACATTTTATTAATTGCGGGGGAAACCAGCAATGGTCCAATTATTCAATCCAAACAGCACTCCAATGTATAGCTCTCAACTTCTTTCATCCAAACTCAGGGAGGAAAGCAAAGACAAAATCATGAACAAAGACCCCAAATCAAAGGCCCTTTCTAAATACTAATACTAATGAAATAGAAAGTCAAGAGACAAAGAAATTTGGATTAACCTGTATTTTGTCCAGAGAAATATGTCTGTAAGTGTAATGATTTCTCATATTTGCCCATTATAATTCCCCATATCTTGCTAAAAAACTTACATATAAAGGAGGAATAGAACAAAATTTTGTGCAAGAATCAGGTATGTCTTTGAGATGCATGCTCTAACACAGACTCTATAGAAAGCAAAAACAGTACCGAGTAAGAGGAAAATATGAAAAAGCTCTTTCTTATCTGGGTTTTGACTGATTCAGTGGACTAAAAAGATGTCAGTGGTTTTCTAGGAATGGTTTTACAGTTTCCAAGCCTCAGGTAAACATAGGGGTGTCCATGAAACAGGTACGTCACTCTGGTTTCTATTGCAAATTCTGAATTCTGAACTCTGGTTGGCTGTTCTCTACAGGTGCACAGGCATGATTTTGACTGGTTGATGTCTTTATGGTTGAGGCCTTCCAGTCTTAAAGAAGATGAAGGTGTTCTGTTCTGAGATTTCTATGCAGAGCTGCTGACAGTGTTCTAATGGACAATCTGGGAAGAAAACAAGAGACTACAGAAAAGGAGAAGAATACCACAAAGCATTACTCCATTTGGCTTCTGACTGATTTAATGCACTACAAGGATTTTAGTCATTTTGTGAGATGGAGTCTTCAATGTACTGTCCTCTGGGGGTAGGTAGAGGCTTAAATGCATTAGTTACCAGAACTTTGGTTGCACTGATGCATGATACAGCTGATTTTGACTGGCCAGCTTTTGCAAGAGATAAGGCTTGATTTTGGTAAGGAAGCTTCTCCAGTTTCAGAACCTTACAGAGTTTTTGCTCACTCCAGCACTTTGCTATGACACCACTGATAGTATAAATTCTTGCTCACTCTTTAGTAGTGTGACTTATCTGTGTTGGTGTCATTCAACACAAAATCCATCCAAACCAGTTATGTCTATGTATACAAAACCCACAGGGTTTGGTCCTGGGTCCTCTCCTATTCAGTATCTACTTCTCTGAAGTCCAGACCAACACAAAGGGACTCTAGCTGACAAAGTTTGCAAATGATTCCAAGTTGGGACTTATTATTAACTCCCCAAGTGATGTTGACATCCTACAGAAAGGCCTCAATGAGACCAACAACTGGTGTCAGAACCATGGCCTTAAGCTCAATGCCAAAAAATGTGTCTTCATCCCCTTTGGGAAAAACCCATTTCCCTTGAATTACCACATTGATGGTAGTCAGCTGTACACAGATGGCGTTAGAAGAGATCTGGGAACAAAGGTTGACGGCAACCTCTCTTTTGACCACCACATTGCCACTGTGGTCAGAAAGTCCTTCTATGTTGGACATCTCATTACTAAGGGTTTTGCATCCAGGAAGAAAGAGGTCATTGTCTCTCTCTACTATTCCCTCATTAAGCCAACCATCGAGTATAATGCCCCATTTCGCATGTACCTCACTAGACACCTGCAACAACTGGAGAGGTCACAAAACTACCTCACAAAGAGGATCCTAGGCCTTAAACACTTGTCCTATATGGACAGACTCGAAAAACTCCAACTATTCTCTGTCTCATATCACCTACTTAGAGGCGATCTCTGCTTGACTTACAAAGTCATGTCTGACCCAGCTCTGTTAGAAATGCTACATATAAAGAAATCCCAGTTCCTCCGCATCACATGCTCCAGAGACCTGAACTTCATTACCACAATCAACAGAACATGCTGGAGGGACAGGTTCATAACCCAGGGACTGCCCATGCTATGGAATAGACTTCCCACACATGTCAAGCAGAGCACCTCACTGGCCCTCTTCAAAAGAAATCTTGATGAGTGGATGGGAAATAGAAAATTCACCCCGGAATCACTCCAGTGGTTCTACTCAACAGAGACACTAGGAACTAAGGTTGGGTGGCACAATGCCAGGGTAATCCTATGGGCTAGGCTTGTAAAGGCTCCAGGGCCATTAGCCTAGTACACACCTATGAACCTATAAACCTATGAGGAAATCTTTCCAATCTTTTTTTAATTCCTTTATTAACTTCCTATACTACACAAGGACATGGATACACATACAGTTATAAAAGTGAAAACAAACCATTGCAAATAGTTTTCTTTTTCATGCATTATACATATATGTTTTCTTTCTTAGTAGTCATTATTTAGTTTACTATTACATTGATTGCTCATGACCTGCCTTCCATGAAAATTCCTTCTTCTGAACATTATTCTACATGTATTCTACCCATAGACTGCCTTTATTCTTATGCTATTTGTTTCTTCCTTTTCCAAAAGATCCCAACTCCAATTAGCTTATCTCCATTACAATAATCAGTAAGTCTGTTGCAGTTGGTTTAGTTTTTGATTTCCTTTTTAGTAATTGCTCTTTTGGCTGCCAACAGCATTAAACCTAGCAAGACCTTACTAAGTTTAATTGACCTATATCTCAGCAATTCAGTTTCTATATCAAGGCTCAAAAGATTCATTTCCATAGTTAAAATAATTTGCTGCCTAATCATTTCTGATAGTATCCTGTAGAGAATATTTAGAAACTGCCAACTCATTGCCTTGCCAAAAACATGTTACCAAGTACCCTTCTCTTTCCCATCACACTTCCAACAATTGCTGTTATTGCTTTTTACATGTCAGAAATGTATATGAAATTTACTTGGGGTATTAAAAAAAAACCTTCTGGAAACACTTGTATGCAAAATATCCTCCCATTATTACATTGTGTATTGATCCTCTCTGTTCTTATCTTGTTTAACCTCTTCTAATGGATTCTTAAAGCTATCATGCATTATTTTATATGCTTTTTTTAACAGCAGCTGTTGTTCTGCACTAAACTGTAAAGTGAACCAGAACTGTTTCACATCTTGTCAGTAAACATAAGTCTACATATGCTAAGGTCATTGTAATAATAAAAAAAAAAACACAAGCTATAAAAGTCTGCCAAGACATTTAGTAGAACAATTTTGTTAAACATAACTCCATACTCACATAAACTCAGTATTCACATAGGCGCAACACTACATATGCTTAGTTCCATCAAAACATCATCTGCTATTACAAGCAATCACCAAGCTAAAAAAGGGAGTGCTCTTAAGGCAAGCAGAACATGTGACTGATATATGCGATAATTAAGCAATAACTGATGACGTGGTGTGGTATATTGAAGATTTACCCAAGGTTGGCGTGGTTTAATCATGAGGGCGAAGCCCGAGAGTGTAAATAAAGCCAACCATGGGTAAATTTCAATATACCACAACCACGGAGTAGGTTATTGCTATTATACAATGACATTATTTAAGAAGAAAATACTCACTTTTCTTAAATAATGTCTTTATATAATGGCACATTACTGTTCTTCTTCATTAATGTTGCTCCTATGCATACCCGGTACATCAATGCTTTGAAAAGGAAGCAACGGAGAAAAGAAAGCCTCTATTGCTCTGTTTTTTTTTTTTTTTTTTATTAAAAAAAATAAATCAATTAAAAAAAAAAAAAAAAAAGGTTTTGGACACTTTATACCAATGGAAAAAAGTACGGGCGACCGGACCTTTTTCTGTTGGTATATTGTGGGATTTGCAATGGGCATGCTTGCCAATCAGCATGGATGTTTTGGAATATTAATGGGGGGTCATTGTATAATAGAAGATAAGTTCTAGTTATTGGTAATTCTCCCAAGACTGGTAAAGAACAGGGTGACCATCAGTTGTCTCTCAATTGGAACAATTATGAATTTTATCTGGGACAACTAATCCCTGAAGCATCCACGTTATGAATAGGACTTTGTTGCTGCTTATGTTGTGGTGAACAATCTCAGGCAGTCATCTTTGGATAACATGGTGGAGCTATCAACATATGTTCTTAGTAAGGGAGTAGTCCCCTGCATTGAATAGTATTATACCCTCACATGGAAAGATGCCAAATGAAAACTCAACCGTAATTGGCTTCATTAATAGCTATAAAAAGTATCTCATTCTACACTGACTGAGGTTTTTGAAAGCCTGAACAAACATCAGAAATAGATCTTTCTGTGTCACAAGGGACGGGCTGAACTTGCCCTTTAAGTGTACTCACATGCTGACAAAAGCTCTTTTCATCTCCCCATAGTGTATTAAGTAAACAAAGTGAAATTACTAAATATTCTGTTCTGACAAATTCCAATCTGACAGGCATCAACATGACTCTGATCAAAATATGAAGCCTCAGTGGCAAAATGCCTGACTAGGAAACGTTCCTTTACATGGACATCTATACATATACTGAAATCTGGTTCCACTCTACAGAATGCACTCCTTTTATTCTATGGATCACTGCATATCACTTGTCCAGCATCACTTTTAGCAATGGGGGCATATCCATATTTGTTATAGATCTCATACTGACATGTCTCATCCCAAATGTTCTCAATATCGATTTGATGCAGGCCCAAGTCACCCTTAATAAAACAAATGATTACTTAATCAGTAATTACAGGTTCCCTTCTATGTCCGCCAAGGAGCACAGTGAATATGTACACCTGACCCCCCCCCCAATCTGGATGTCAAGTCAAACACATTCTTTTTAAGGAGAGTTTAACTACTCAAGTATCAGCTGGTCATCCTACACATCCATAATTGTTACAAACAAGAATACCTTGACATTATCAACTCCAGACCTATGGTCCATAGAGTTATTGCTTATTAGAGGTCCAAACCTCCTATTCTGAATTTAACTCCCTTGCACTCTGTTCAGCCTCACAATTATTCTCTTTGCTAGTTAAATCAAAACATTTAGATCACATTTTCTGCCTCATAACTTCCATCCTTATTCCCAATAATCCTTCTCCATTCAGGGATTTCAGCAAGACCAACCTGGTAGATTTATCAAACTTTTCCAAAAGAATAACTTTTCAGACAACCTGAATCACTAAAACTTTACATTCCATCCCAAGCTGAGGGAGTTTATAACTTTTTAAATCATTATGGAGAGAAAATTGTTACCTTGTGCTGCAAGTGTAACAATAAATGCATCAGGTGTCCCATTAGGTGGGGTAATAGATTTAAAAAAGTTTATAACAATATAAGTTCCTAACATCACACAAACCATATCCCCTCTTAGTACAAAAACAAAACCTGACCAATGTAATAGGGAATGCTATGTGAAGCACAAAAGCTGGTTACAAGCACAAGCTAGCCAATGATGTAAAGAACAATTATAAGATTATATTAACTGTGTATACAAAATCTGCAAAGATATGATGCCATTCTCTGAATTGATTCAAAATGGCAGTACCCATATCAACTTAAAATCCCTAGCAGACACCTTTCTAATAAATTTAGGTCTAATTTGTCTCCACCATCTACATACTTTGTTCCCACATACCAGCTCAGTGAAGCAACTCTCTGTTATCAATGCTGGCCAAGTTAAACCCACTATTTCAAAATAAACAAATAAATAACATATTCATGGCGCCAGACAACATACTGGCAAGCTTAAGCATCACAAAGCCAAAATTACCCTAAAATTCTTCAATCAATGTCTCTTCCCTGTATATATACTTGAAGAATGCATAAATAACATAATTGCCTTTCTTCATAAAGGAAACATTTTCGCTGACCTAGAAAACTATGGCCCCATCAGTCTCATTAACCTTATGTGTAAAAAACATGAAACTAATTGTTGCAAAACTTATTAGTAAGGACTGTCAAGATCTACAGAATCTAGATCCTTTGCATTTTGACTTTGTCAAGGATAGAATATGCCCTCCTAATCTTGTTAAAGCCCTTGAAAAAAGTATTACATGAATGACTCTCTGCCACACTGCTTATCTAGATTTAATCAAAGTGTTTGATTTCATTCCCACTCTGGCATCATAAATACACCAGCCAAACTAAGCATAATCCATTTTTAGGCTCACTGGATTACTGAATGGGCAAGAAATGGAATGCACTTGAATGGTATAAATGGAACCATCGCAAAAAAAAAAAAAAAAAAAAAAAAGCAAAATGTAACTAGTGGCACCTCAAGATGCCCTGTCCTATGTACCTTTCTCTTTGGAATCTGTTTCTTTGACGTAGTGTTAAATGCTAATAACCTCTGGATAAATAAATTCATAGATGACTGTAAGTGTGGGAGGGAGATCCCATACTCCATCACATATTCACTAATATTCTAGCAAGGGCATAATTGCATTAATGACTGGTACTCTAATCATGGTTTTACCCTGTATGCAAAGAAGTGTAGTATAGTCACCTCTGGTAAAAAAAAATAGCAGTTATACACATTATCACGTAAACAGAATTCATTTAAGACCAACAGTGATTTCTGTGATTTAGAAACTTGCATAGTCCTCAAGCTGACCTTCAAACTGCATATCTCGAGTATTGCAAGATGATCCTTCTACCATGGCTATCTTATCTGTCAATGGTTCTTTTCTAGATCTCAATCCATCCTAATTATCTTTTGCAGTGCTCACCTTCATACCAACATAGAATACAGTGGCCTATTTGACAATGTATAGCTCTAAGCAGCATTCTTAGCTAGAATGATACCAGTATTTATAACCAAAATAATCTAGTGTTTGAAGAGATGCTTTTATTAAAAGGGACTACAAACTCTGGCCTTACTTTCTGTGCACTACAGACACCTGCAAGATAATCTGTGCCTAGATTTAGTGCTGTGTCAAACCTTACTGTCTGCAACCTCATTTGCCTAAAAAAGAATTTTTCCCAGATAATATACTTTACAAAGACATAGTTCATTTACAGAATATTAATAATCCCTGAATCAGGGATAACTTCATCACCCAGCACCTTTTTTGCCTGTAGAACAAGCTTTTCCTACATATTAGATTATGTAAAATCTTAGCAATGTACAAACTTCAATTAAGCGATTGGATGAGATATCGTAACTTCATCCCAAAGAGTCACTGGCAACAAACATCTAACTAAAGAAAACTAAGTATCATCACACTTCAGTCTAGCCTTGCCTTCTTTGCTTCACTTTTCCTCCCTTTCCATCTATAGTAATCTATGTAGTAATCTCTCTATAGTAATCTAGTAATCTAAGGTAAAACTATTCTGTCTGTGTCTCTCAAATTAACTCTAACCCTACCATCATATTCTGATGTGTTAGTTTATCTCCAAGGGTACTTCTTCTGTGATGTTGTTTGATAAGCCTATACTAGATAGCATAGTACTGGACTGATACAAGCTTGTTGACCTATGAATCAATTTTGCAGGCCTGGCCTTGCTAAAGGGTAGGTGGGACTAAGGTTAGGGAACCACGGAGAGATGAGAGGTACAAAATGAGTATGTCTTTTTTGGCAGTAAACTGTCTTAATAATGTTTTGGGCACACATTTAGCATTTTAACATTGCTGGAAGCCATGAGTCTATATAGAAAACAGTAGTCTTTTATAGCATTTCACCAGTACATGGTTAAAATGCAGTTGGCACTACCCTGAGAAAAAGTATCTAATGATCTTATGCCTTGATATTCATAAATCTGCTGGGCTACCATCTGGCAATAATTTATATACTTAATCCCACTACTCTGCAAGTGCATTATTATCTAAAATGTGGTATTAATAAAAGCGTTCAGTGATGTTATGTTACCCTTCTGTGCTTCAGTGTTTGAATTATAGTAATTTACTTCTATGAGTGAGGAGATGTTAGAATCCAGTCAACTGGCATGAATCAGAGTGAGATGATAGGCAAAAATGAAAGCCATTAAGGGAAGGAAAACGATGAGAAGGAAGCCAGTAGGATAGCTGGATACAACAGTAAGAAGTGATTAAAAGAAGCCTGATTCACAGGTATCGTTACAAGATCAGCACTGCCAAAGAGAGTAAAAAGATGTGGTACAAACTTGCAGTCAGCCAGATAGCAGACAAAATGGCAAAATATGACAGAGGAGTAGATAAGTCGGGTCTATATTATATTTTCAAAAGTTTCAAACATCGAACACCATATGTTCGACACCATATGAGCGATGTTTGAAATTTCAAAAAAATAATAAAAAATAAAAATAAAAAACTATACTTACCTAAACGCTGCCCTCCCACACCCCCGCTACTTAAATATTCCTACTCCGAGATCACACTGCATTGATGTAAAGGGAAAATATTCCCTACGGCGATTTCTGTGTTACATGTGTGTCGTTTCGACATTTCAACCAATCAGGTTCGCTCAATACGCGTTCTCTGTTTACAGTTTTGGATCACTCGATAGGAACCCGATAAGTCCTGAAGGAAGACTTCAGAGGTATGAGATAGCAGTCTTGGGTAGCACAGGAAAGGGAGCAGCTAAAAGAGCCAATAAGTATTGTTGAAGTGCTAAAATGGGCAGAAATGGTTACATAAAGTAGGGGTAGTGATGAGGCTTAAGACTTGAAGGATGTTTTGGGATTGTGGAAAAAGTTTTTCTATCTCAGTCACCAATAGGGTACGAGATTTTGCAGGGAAGACTTAAGAAAACATGTTATATATAATAAAATCTTTCTCAGGACTTGAATTGACTGAGACATCAGTGAGCGGGATTAAGATGGTAACAGATGCATGCTGCAATGTACACAGGTAGAAGTAATCAAACTGAGAAATGAACTTGCTGTGGTAGAAAGCAAGGTGAGAGGTGGTGGGAGATGGTTGCCATAACAAGATGTGGAATGCTTTACTTCACTTATCAGAGTTTTACATCCTCTAACAGAATGACATTAACATCACATTTAGCATACCATTTTAGTATCCCCATCATTATTACACTGCTACATTTACTGAAAATACTCTAAAGTTGTTGCTTTTCCTTCTTTTTCAGTTTAAGGGAAATATTTTTAATTTTTCATTTGCTTATTTTCTACTGTTTTTTCACTGACTAGAACTTCAAAAAATTGTTAACCTCAATCCCTTCGCCTGACCTCTATTCCTACATGTACTCTGTCTCTCTCCTCAGTTTTCCCCTTCATATTTTTCTTCTTCTACAGTTTCTTCTTTACTTAGTCACTCTCACCATAGACTGTCCTTCATCATGTATGTTTTCTTCCCTTAACCCTTTTTTCATTATTTCTTGTCTGCTCTTGACAATCCATCCAAAACTTTTTACACTACCTGCATTCAGGCATGCACCTTCATACTGTATGCCCTTTCTCCCCTCACAGGTTGCATTGCACCTTGTCACACTCATTAATTAAATGAGAAAAGTCCCCCCAAAAAGCAACATGATTTAGGTTGGCCAGCATATCTTAATATCTCTTTATAACCAGGCACAGAAATAACACTTGGCAAGTGTTTCGCCATGCATTTTTTTTTCAAAACAACTTCCAACCTCTACCCTCCATTCCACAATTTTTTTCTCATCTTTAACTTTCACAATATTATGAACAGTTTCACATGTACCTTGCATGCATTTTTCCACATTCTGTTCTTCAGAGTGTATGGATGTATGGATATATATATATATATATATATATATACATATATATACATATATCTATCTATATATATATATATATATATATATATATATATATATATATATATATATATATATATATATACTAGGACATAGCCTATTTTCAATGGAGGCCCAAGGAGAAACATTCCAGACACATGTCTTTGGAGTGTGGGAGGAAACCGGAATACCCAGAGAAAACTCACACAGACACAGGGAGAAAATGCAAACTCCACACAGAAGGCACCCCAGCCAAGAATCGAACCAGAAAACCTCTTGCTGTGAAGTGGCAACGTTAACCGCTGCACCACTGTCCCACCCAGTTTTATGGATTATGGATCACATCATTCACAATGTTTACCGGGTGAACATAATTAAAACATACAGAATGTGTAACATACAGAAACCACTTGTATATGTCTTTGAGGACTTCTGCTGCTTAGAGGTTGTGGTTTGCACTGTGGATCCTGCAGTGGGAAAGTAAAGAGAAAGGCAGCCCAGTCATGTAATTATCAAAACTAATACTAACTACATCACTTATACAACACAGTAATGTAGGCTGCAAATATTCATATCATGGATGTTGCAAATGTACACCAGAAAGGCTTGTACTGGCAAAGACTGACAAAGATGTCAGTCATCATGTATGCTAAACATAGTTGAAAGTTCTGACATTGTCACTGTAACACACCTGATGTTTCTGCACTTGATAATGCACGCCTTGCACCACCACTGGATGTACCTGTAGTGTTTAATGTTAAGGAAACAACAATATAACTGTAAACAGCAATACCATTAAATGAAATGTGGGCTGTAACAAAGTATTGTGCACAACAACAGTATAGAGACACTCACTTGTTGTTCTCTGCTGTAGGCCCGAAGTAGATGGACCTGTGAATATTAATGCAATACACATTACAACTGTAGTTCACTCTGCTTTGTGTGTAACTCATGTCTACCAATACATGTATTAGACTTATATTCATCATCCTTACTCTGTGTGGAAGTATGTTGGTGGCTCAGCTCCACTGCTGTAAGTCAAACTCTGGCATACATGAATATTCATGTTGAAGGAGTGTAAAAATACTTATACCTGTCCTGGATGTCATAGATACATATATGACCATCCTAGAACCCCAACTTCAATCCCACCACCAGCGATTCACTACTCCCTTATTGCTGTATGCAGTGATGCAAAAAAACTGTGATGTCATCAGGAGCCTGTCGTGGTCCACCTCCTGTGGCATCCCCTGACCTTTCATAATGTGTCACTCTGCTGGCTGCATGCAGAGTCATGTCCAAACAGTGACATCTTTAGGCCTCACAGGACTGGCTGTGGCCTCCAACTGCATTGATCATGTTAGCGAGGTCTGACCAGATTTCATTTCTCCGAACAGTATCTCCTGAATGGCCTAGGACTCCACTTCCATGTTGTCAGAAAGCATCAATTATGATGTAATTTTCCTGGGGGAAGAGTTGTCGCCCCTAGAATGGTTGGTCATCTGGAAAACATTGATATGCACATGGTAATATTCATGAATGAACACATTTATGCATTTGATTCTGTGAACAGCATGTGTCAAAAAGAACTCATTATGCAGTCCTGTGCAATGCAAACATCTGTATAGCACTGTCTGTGAGAAACACTAACATGGCATGTAAAAAGAATCAGCAATGGCTGCATTCAGCATCTGTAACATCAACATAACTTGTAACATCTCTACAGTCTGTGACAGGAATTAGAACCATTGGCATTACATATATGTTGAAGGGATGTCCAAAGACAACAGCATCATGCCAACACAGTCTGCTTGCATTTCACATTAAAATACAGCATCACTTAATTTTTTTTTCAATAATAAATCTTTATTCATTTCCAATTGTAATACAATACTACAACATATGTACATTATATACATGAATGCTTCCAACAGTTACATAAGATCATTATACATTAAGATAAAATTCTAAAAAGGTATTAAAAAAGAAAAAAGAAAAAAAAAAAAGATCTAGTGTCAATATAAGGTTTATCTATACTAATCTCCATATTAAGTATGTACTTCCCGGGGAAAAGTGGATAGAACATTAAACTAACACAATGTTAAAGATTTGCTCCCATATTTTTGTATTATTTATATTTTTCTTATGATCTTTAATTAGTAATTTATGTGCTAAAATATGTTTTATCGCTACACTTTTAAAGTTTTCCCATGAAGTCAAAGATGGATTCAGCCAATTTGTAGCTATATAAAGCTTCATTAACAAGAAAATATTTATGAGTATGATTATTTGGGATCTGTTCAAGTTATTCGGAGGAATATGAAGAATCATAAACTCCCAAGAAAGTGTGTACTGTTGATAACCCATTTTTTGTAATTGAATTTTTAGAGAATTCCAAAGTTTGAATATACATTTACAGCTCCAGAACATGTGTAAAAGGTCAGCGGTTTGATCGATACAATATGGACATTTAGGTGAATTGTTCTAGTTGAATTTATGTAAGCTGAGGCGAGTGTAGTAAGCATTATTAAATATCATCAGCTAAGTAAATAATAACTTTTGAAGAGATACTGATTTTAAGGTTAAATTAATTGCTTTCAATATTTTATTATTATCAATCAATAACAGTTTATCCTTCCAGTATTTGGATAAAAGTATTTGGTTATTATATTTCACATCTTTTATCAAATTATATGAAGCCGTTATATATTTGGTGTCCTGCATAAGAGTTTGCCATAAATTTGAACAAATGGTTAAGTCTTCTTCTTTAATTTTAAAATTACTAAAATAAGTTATTGAAAGATCCTTTAATTGTCTCATTATAATTAAATAAGAGTTAGGAAGGCTCATCTCTCTTAACATGTCGTGTATTGAGATACCAAGAAAGGGATATAAATCAAGTATGGTTAGATCAATTATAAGTGGGAATTTTTTAAGATCTATCAATTGATTACCGATTTCCAAATTTGGGTTCTTGTGAAATGGTTGGAAAGTCATCATATACTGTAAGAGATTTAGTGATTTAAACAGGTTTTGTATTGATATTATATATAATCTAATATGTTCCATCAAAGCATATATTTTAAAGGTATCTTTATTTAAAAAAGGTAATGCCTTAAAATTAATACCCAATTTAACAGCATGTTTGTAAT
This sequence comes from Protopterus annectens, assembly GCF_019279795.1. Lineage (NCBI taxonomy): Eukaryota > Metazoa > Chordata > Ceratodontiformes > Protopteridae > Protopterus > Protopterus annectens. The sequence continues at coordinate 1,657,307,276 of NC_056743.1, forward strand.
TCAGAATCAACCACTTGGGTGACCATTTAGTACTGGACTTGTCAAAGTTAACCACTCTTAGAATTCTATTAGCATTTATTATTAAATAATATGCTTCAAAATTCAGTAATTCTAAACCACCCTTATTTTTCGGAGTCATCAGTTTATCATAAGATATTCTAGTTTTCCTAGGTTCCCATACAAATCTATCTAATTCCGTATGAAGTTGTTTAAAGAATTTCCTAGAAATTGAGACTTGAGTAGCTCGAAAAATATATAATATTCTAGGGAGTACATTCATTTTAATAATTGAAGTCTTTGCCATTATTGGTAATTTCAGATTATTCCATCTTTTTAAATCAGACAGTATATGATCCCAAATTAGCTTAACATTGTTCGCATAAAAGTCTCTATTATCTGTTGAGAAAACAATACCCAAATATTTTATTTTTTCTTCGGATTTAACCTGACCTATCAATGGTAAAAGCGAAAAAGGTGTAGGCGTCTTTAAGGGAAATAAGTTGTTTTTTTTAAAGTTTATTTTGTAATTAGATATTTCTGCAAAATCTTCCACTGCCTTTAATATTTTCTTAGTATCTGAAACAGGCATTGTACAATAAATATTAAGATCATCAGCAAAAGCAGCCATAGATATTTTTGTACCATATACTATTGGCACATTATGATAAATATTTTGCTTAATATGTAAAAATAGTGGTTCTAAATATAAATTGAATAATATAGGAGATAGCGGACATCCTTGACGGGTACCATTCTTAATTTGTATTCTTTTTGAGAAATTTTTATTAATATATAAAGTTGTATAGGGATTATTATATAACTTTTTTAATGTTAAAAAAAATTAAATTAACTCTATCAAAAGCTTTTTGAGCATCAATTATGAGTGTGTAAACATTAAGATTTTTGTGAGTGGCATAAGAAATGAGTGTATGAAGTGATAACGTATTGTCAGTAGTTTGTCTGCCATTTATAAAGTCAGCTTGTTCATCAGATATTATTAGGTTTATTACCTTCTTCAATCTATTGGCTAAAATAGATATCATAATTTTCATGTCTATATTTAAAAGTGAAATGGGTCTGTAGTTATCCAGATTTTGAAGATCTGCATTCTCTTTAGGTATAAGAATTGTTTTCGAAGCATTAAAATGCGGATCATTCATTTTATTATTAATTGTATAATTAAATACATGTGGAAGTATTTTACCCAATATATCACAAAAAGTTTTGTAAAATTCAGAAGTCAAACCATCCGGTCCTGGAGCTTTATGTGGCTTCACATTATTAATTGTATCTGTTATCTCCTCAGAGGACATTGGTTTGATTAAACTCTCATGAGACTCATCACCAATTTTCGGAAAAATAATCTTCTGCAAAAAATCGTTATTACTCTTATTTATAAGTAATTCCTGATGTTTTCCATAAATTTGAGAGAATATTAATTCAAAGGTATTCATAATGTCTTCAGTGTTGGTATATCTTTTATTATTAAACTGTATTTCAGAAATTTGAGAAGGTATTTTTGATTGATTAATGACACGAGCTAGTGGTTTTGATGGGGTCTGAATATGATTAGCATATTTTACCAGCATTTTCTGTTCATAAAATGACAATTTACTATTTTGTAGTAAAAAAAGATCTTTTTGACATTTTAATAATGCCGTTTCAGTTTGTTTACTATAGTTCCCAATTAAATCTTGATCTAGTAACTTAATTTTAGTTTCTAGTTCTTGTATGTCTCTAGTTTGTATTTTCTTATAATAATAAGTAGCCTTTTGGAGAAAAATTCCTCTTATTTCTGCTTTGGTCGTTGCCCATTCTATATCAGATGGATGCCGGTGTTTAGAAAGATTAACTAGTAGATGATTGCAGGTCTCTTGAATTTCTTTAATTATATCTTCTTTATTTAATAAATACGGATTTAGAGACCAATTATAACCTCTATGACGCCTACTATTTCTAGTGTCTTTGTTAAAAATTAATGTGATTCTAGAATGATCTGATAAGTGTCCAGCTTGTATAGATACACAGGGATCTAAAGTAATTAGTACTTCTGAAATTAGGAAAAAATCAACCCTAGACCACATTTTATGACAACTTGAATAAAATGTAAAGTTATTTGAATTTATTTGATTGTTTGTGTATTTAAATGGGTCATATAATTTAAAATCTGTTTTAAGTTCCTTTAATGCTATCACTGCTTGATTATTAAAGGACCTGTATGAACTTGATTTATCTAATTTGGGATCTTGATATGTATTCCAATCACCTCCTATTATTATATAACAATTATTACACTGATTCAGGATAAAATAAAGTGATGCTATAAATGTTGTTGATTGGTACATGGGGCATATATATTAATAAGTGCCACAGGTTTATCATAAAGTGTAGATGAGAGAATCACATAACACCATCTTCCCTCTTTGTCTATTTTAAAATCTAGAATTTTCTCTTGATACTGATTTTTAATGATAATAGCCACTCCTGCACTATTAGTTGTCCCTTCTGAAGCTACCACCTCTCTAATCCATTTCTTACCTTTAAGGACAGCCCATTGGTCATTGGTCAAGTGGGTTTCTTGTAATAAGATAAAATATGCCTTTGATTGGAAAAATAAATGAAAAAATAATTTCCTTTTTTCATGTTCTGGAGCCCTTTAGTATTCCATGAGTCTATTATCAACATACTAAGATCTTTAATTCATTTAAGGATATTTTAAAATTGAGAAACAGTACTAAATTCGAGTATAATAGCACAATATATATTGTCTGGAAGCAATCTTGACATCCCATCCCTAACCAGTGCCTATCCACTATTCCCCTGGACCAGGACGTACATAGGTTTTTTACACTGTTAAAACTTTTATAGTTAAATAACTTTACTAAACATCTATTCTTTATCTTACAAAATATAACATCAAAAACATGCAAAAAACCTATAAAAGCTACATCTAACTCTACAAAGCCTAACCAAAACATTCCCTAATAAACACTGATGAATATCCACAGCTCTTGAACACACTATATAGTTAAGCCTATCAAGTAAATGATCTTCATTACACTTATATTTACTATCATACCTCACTAATAGTTCTCATATAATATTGCTTATACTAATTAGTTGTATCTCATTAAGTTACCTAACAACCATATTTAAATCTAAAATAGTCAAGTATGTGGCACTACACCTATTAAACCATAACATTATTAAATTAAAGATAATTCACCATATGTATTGTTAATTAAAAGAGAGAGAAAGAACTACGGAGAAAGCAAATGTTTAACATTTAAATATAATATTAAATCTGGCTTTCTTTATATAGCCTAAATTATCTAAAATTATCATGTCAACAAATAAGGTGAACAAAAATAGGACTCTAACTGCACTTTACTGGATAATATAGGTAAATTTGTGAAATGATGACTGAGTAACACAGTTCTCTAAACAGTCAGAACCACATGCCAGTACATAAACAAGATAACCTTCACATTCCTGGAGAGCCCACAATATAATATCTCATGGTCTCTTTATCTAGTATTTATCCCAACACTAAATCCCCTTATTATCTAAACATTTGCAGTATTAAAACACATCAGTAATACAGGAAAAAGAAATAATAAAAATATACTACCAGGTTATTAACACAACAATATTCAGTATAACATACCTAAGGAAAAAGAATAACTATGGTAAAGCTATAATACTTCTAAGCAATCAGTTAAATGACACAATTTAAACCAGTACATTATTAATTCAATTATAATCATACCTGAATGAATTCACAGTTCCCTTTAAACCAGTAAAACATATTACATACTTTAAATGTCCATGAATGCTCGTTTTACAGTCCAAATAGCTTCCACTTCCTCAACAGAGATCTTCCTACTTCCTGAGCTTGTAATCCTGTCTTTGAGCTCGTGACGGGGGAACCATTAAACGGATGGACTTCCGGATGCGCCACCTCGAAAGTGGACCCTCTGCAGCACCCAAAGGACTTCCTGTTACTTCGCGAAGGGGCTCAGTTTGTAAGAGCCATAAAAGTTCGGAAAATCTTCGTGGACGAGCTGGAGCTGTAAAAAGAAACCAAGTAAACATTTACCAAGGGGCCTGGTGAAGAAAAGAGAACAAACAAAGGATTTTGAAGCCTCGAATCATAGTAAGGATGGAATCCCAGTATCCACATTGCTGCAAACAGACTGGATGGCCAGATCAAGCTTCCGAAGCTGGAAGGGACTTAAAAATCTTCAAAAAGGTAACTTTTGCTTCTTTTTTTGTAGATATAGAGTATTTGGAGCCATCGACTGTAAAAATCAATATGTTAGGGTATTTCATTTGAAATTTGATGTTCTTTTCAATGAGAACTTACAGTATGGAGATAATGCTTGTCTAGCTTGCCTTATTTGCAATGGTAAATCCTGGGCCATAGAAACTTTATTATTCTGCCACATAATATAACCTCCATTTTTTTTAACAGTTAAACTTATTTTGTTTACGTCCTGGTAGTTGAGTATTTTGACGTATACTGGTCTAGGTATGTTTGAGGCTTGTGCTTCTCTGAGAGCTCTATGGGCTCTTTCTATAACTATTTGTTTAGCTATGTCAGAGTCATTAAACAACATTTCAAGTATTTGTGTAATGGTAGAAATTAAATCATTGTATTGGATAGATTCTGGAATTCCTCTGATAATTACATTGTTCCTTCTGGATCGTGCCTCCAAATCCAGAATTTTATTTTGCATAGACTGAATATCCAGGTCATGAATGTCTGTTTTTTTGCAAGCAATGTTATTCTGTCCTCATTTTCAGATATTCTGGCTTCTGATTTATCTATTCTTTCGAGAATTTGAGTGCATGTGGCACCAAAAGTATGCACCTGGTTTGATAGTTCTTTTAAAGCTTCTTGGATAGGTAACAAAGCAGTTTTAATATCTTCCATATTAGCCATTTGATCTGGTTTATTTTTCATTCCAGCTTTTGAAAGTTCCTGCTGTTTTGTAATCTTCTGCCTTTTTGTTGTTAAATCTTTTTCTGGTGACTGAAGTTCTGATAATTTGTTTTTTGTTGTTGTTGTTTCCATACTTTTATCTTCTTTTGACATTGTGGAGCAAAGCAGATCTTTAGTATAGCTGAATGATAACTATCCAAGGTTACTACTCAGACAGTTCCTTTGTTTACTACTCTGTTCAGAGTCAGTCAGTCAATCAGATCCAATCCTGTTAATTTGTTTATTTTCCTCCGGTTCCTTCACCTCTCAGACGATATTTAGTTGTAGTAGATTAATTTTAGCCAACAATTAGTGTAGAAAAACTTGCAGTATATCCTCAGGGTTAATTTTTATTCTGAGTATCTGAAGAGCTGTAGATATGCAGTGTCTACAGAATGGCGGCCATCTTTGAATCCCAGCATCACTTAATTAAACAACTTACAAAAAGCAGTGGAATATCATAGGATATGTAGGTAGTACAGAGCCATAGTAAATTGAGACAGTAGTGATAACACCTTTGTTAAGAAGCATCATTAAAGAAATATCCACAACAGCAGCAGTACATATTATAACACTAATTTAGGAAACGTGATTTAAGAAATATCCATAACATCAACATCACATACTAGATATGGATAGTATAGTAATCCATAGATTTCTGTAGTTAGACCACAGAGCACAAGGCATTACCAGTATGATTTGGAGATAATCTGTAAATCCTCTCCTTACACTGTTATCATTTGCAGTGGAAGTCTGACTATACAATTGCATATTGGACTGAACAAAAATATTTAGAAGAACAACACCTGTATGCATAAATTTCCCAAAAACATGACTCCAGGAGCTTTTAACAACTTCTGTTAAAAATTAACATTTTGATTAAATTAGACTTGAAACACTTACCTTTCAAAATGATTAACTTTAACAGATATACTAATTGCCATTACAGAAATTCCACCAGTTGCCAATGCACCTCTCACTCAGACTGACAGAATCAAAGTGCACGTAGTATGCACACAGATTTAAGTTCCATTTGTGCCATACAAAATTAATGAGATTAATTAAAATTCATGTTCTTTGAATCCCATTCATGCACATCCACGTAAATTGCTATTATGTGCCAAAAGACCCATGTGTATCATGTAAACTTCCAAAAGTCATCAATAAATGTTATCATGTATGACAGGTTATCTTAGAATAATCTTATAACATGACATCAACACCACTTTCAAATATTGATTTTCATAATTTAATGATCAAACCACTGCTAACTGTGAACTGAACGGTATCTCAGTGAGCATTTCTGTGCATTTCTGTTTATCAGATATACATTGATTGAAAATCATGTTGACTACTTGAAGGAGGCTGTGACATGTCCCTGCACCCTTCTGGATTGACAAGGAGATGACACAGATGTTGACCGTATACACCGGACTGGAGCAGAGGATGACAGCTAGGCTCAGGAACTTTGCTATGATCCACGTGTGGTACAAAATCATAAGGAAGCAATGATAGAGGATGGAGATCGACTGCACTAGAGTGCAGGTTTGTCACTGCTATGATGACCAGCATCACAGGGAAGCATTTGAGCTTTGAAGGAGCATCAATGAGGTGCAAAGACATCCCATAGATCCCTACAGTAAGTATCAATATCCTAAGTATTCCTTAGTAGTCCTATGGATATTTATTTTAGCCATATATATCGTATACATTTACTTTATAACCATGTTTTACCTGCTGTGAAAATTAGCTCATGGGCATAATTCAATGGACTTTGTACGTACTGCCCTCTTGACTATGTGTTCAATGTCCATGTTGTTTTTTTTATTTAATAATTGAATAATAACTTTGAAGATGTACATATGTTTTACAACCTCCAACTACATAATTTCACATAGTAACCATTCTCGTGCATTATTGACACCTATAGCACCTACAGGGTCCCATTTACTTTGTTGAACATTTACAAGTTTGAACGTCATATGGTCGAAACCATATGTTCGAACTTGTAAAACTTTTAACATTTCAATGGAGCTCTCTGTAAGGGAAGCATTTCCTTTCCTGCAATGTAGCGTGATCTTGGAGTTGGTATATTTAAGTAGCAGGGGGTGTGGGGGGTGCAGGGTGGCTTGTCCCCTTGCTTAAACCTTCAGGTAAGTTTTTTGTGTGTTTTTTTTATTATGTTTTCGACCTTTTAAAGTTCGAACTTATGGTGTTGACCATATGGTGTCCAAACTTTTAAAAGTTCGACAACATGATATAGACCCGCGCCTACACCTTGGATAATTACACATTTCATAGTTTTCCCTATATATCATATATATGTTTTTGTGATAGTGCTTTAGCTGCTATAGGAATTAGCTCATGGGGATAATCCAGTGGACTTCGTATGTGCTGCCCTCTTGACTATGACTTTGATGCCCACGCTCTTATTTTAATTAATTAATTGAATAACTATGTCCTTTGAAGATATACATACATTTTACAAAATCTAACTACATAATTTCATATAGTCACTGTCCTTTTGCTTCACTGATTCATATAGTGCCTAGGCCATGGATGACTGCGCATTTTCTAGTTATTTGTGATAGTCCCACTGTATCTCCTATCGGACCATTACAAGGTGGAAGACATACATGTATATAACTTAATTACATTATACTTCCTACACTATACTATACAGACACGTTTATTTAATGTAAAAATTAATGCCTGTACCATTGGTTAAACGAATTTTGTTATATATGTGTTGATAGCTATTATGTCTTCACTATGAAATGTGTCAAACTTGCATGCATTTCCCATATTCTGACACTCATCACAGGATTTCTAAGAAATACCTGCAGTACCTGCTGTCTACAATGACATGTTAGCTTGGCTTGTAAAGTAACTGGCCAGCATGTGTATATTTTTGGCATGTTGTGGGTTCCAAGCCACATAGGAAAACCTGTTACCTTGGTTAACTTCACCCATATCATTTTTTTAATCCATGTTGCAATAGTTTATATTAAGGTTGATGTTGTGAATGGTTAAGACTCACTGATGTATTCTTTATTCAAATAATGCCGTAATCTGTAACTACCTTATAAACAACAGTGTTTGAAGAGCATTATCTGTTTGTTTATGAGTAGCATGCACTGAGTGTTAGCTCAGCTTTTAAGGACAATTTGAGTGCTGTGTGTTTAAGTCTTGAAAGGGGACACATTTCTCTTAAGCTATTATACTGATTTCAAATACTTATAGCATTTTTTCAACAAAGCATTTTACACTTATTGTTCCTAGCGTATATTTTGAGGATTGTTGCAAATAACTTGGTTATTTGTCACATTCCTACTGATATATTCATAATCCATAGCATTCTGTTAACGTCAGCCATTTAACAATGCGGGCAGTACATCCTGATAAGTGCTGTTATATGTCTGAGCAACCTTTAGGTTACTACTGTATACTTAAAATGCTATGAAGGACTGTCTTGTCATGACAATCTGTAGTCAATAGTAGAAAAGAATCAGCCTGTACATTTTGAGGGACTGCGATGAACACACTAACAACTGCAATGAAGGGCAGAGAAGATGTATGTATTTAACCAGTGATGTGCAATTTAACAAGGAATAATGCTCCGCACACATACCTTTCTGTGTCCATGTTGCACAGCAACAGGTATGCTTCTGTTCACAGAAGCTATATGTTACATGACTGTCAGACTACCTGAGGAATGGATTATCTCAATTTCTGTTAGTTTTTCTGAACACAGTGCTGACATGAATATAATTTAAAAACCGTTTAGCTACATGAGCAGCACGTCTATAGTTTGCAATCCTAAACCAAGATCATTCTTAGTAGCCCATCCCTCATCAGGATGATGTCATCACATTAATTCTTTTCACAGCCTGGAAAGCATGTTTTCACAGTTAAGATATGTTGGATAACAAATAGGTCTGAGGTTAGAGATTGGAAGTAGGTTGCATCTGCAGCTTGGAACCTCGTGTCCACTGTCTGTTTGTTGATTTTAACACCTGAATATTACAATGTCAATTGAGTATTCTGAAAACAATCTACAAAGTCTGTTTTGAAATTTTTAGCCTTCTTATTTGAGGAATATTTATTTATTTATTTATTTATTTTAATTTCAGACAGCAAGGACCGCAGTCGGAACAGTGCAATGTGCATTGAGCGGATTCATAGGTTCAATAGCAGCGGAGGGAGAATGGTAAATTGAATGTTTTACTTATATTATAACTGAGATGCATACTCCATTGTTTTCAGGTTTGCAATTTTAAAAATTACATATTCATTGTTTAGAAATACAGGAATACCTATGCATCAGTAAGGTAAGTGAAATCAGCAAATGGTAGCTGTTATTACAACTGTGTATAAAACTTAGAGTGTTGATGTATTTTGAATTTTAGATCCATTTTGTCAGCACAAATGTTTTAACAAAACATCCACAACCTACATGACAATTTGTTGTATGTTTCTGACACGCACAGATTTTAAAGTGAATATTTTACATACAAGAACATATGGAACACATAGCCCTCCAGAACGCACACCAGCTCTGCCTTCACATAAAAATACAAACTACACACCCACCTTTGCGGAGGCTCTCAATAAAACTCTACCCAAGCAGCAGAGACCTCCAAGGCAGAAACACAACACACTTGACCACCACAACACAACACTAATCACGAGACACATAACTCTTCTAAACAGTGTGCCACTCAACCAAAGCCCCTAAGACAAAACAGCATGCCTAACACTCTAGTCATAGGTGACTTAATAGTGAGGCACACTGATATCCCACTCACTAGGTTGACTAAGGAGAAAGTAACAGTCAGCTGCCTGTCAGGTGCCAGGATCCATCACATAATACATGAACTCAGGTCCCTCAATAACAGGTACAAATATGACTCTGTCATTGTACATGTGGGTGTGAAAGATCTGAGACATACCTCCCTGTACTACATGAAAGGAGACATGGAGGAGCTCTCAGATTATGTAGCCCAGGTGGGTATGACCCTAGCCCTGAGCAGCATCCTACCATCACCCAGAATGATACCACAGTACAAGTAGAAAATGATCAATTTCAACAATTGGCTAAGTTTCTGGTGTCATTCTAAGATGATCCAGTATTTGTCTGCCTGGGATGACATGATTGACAAACCTCAATGCTTTGCCAGAGATGGCCTGCATCTGTCACCCCTGGGCTTCTGAATACTGGCAAAGGCTCATGCCACCACTATAGTGACTTTTTTAGGTAGTGTTCCAAAGACCAAATTACCACTGTAACAGCTACAAACAAATGCAATCTGAGGGTCATGCTGCTCAATGCTAGAAGTCTAACTCTCAAAATGCATTCAATCGAAGCACTCCTTAAAATGGAGAACATCAACATCTGTGCTGTAACAGAGACCTGGTTCAAAGCAACAGAAAGCCCCCCTGCACTAACAGGCTATAATTCATTCCACACCTTTCGGCTCGAGAACTTGGACCGAAGATCCAGAGGCGGTGGTGTTTCCAGATTCATAAAGGATGCATAAGCCTCCAGACTGGTAGCAACACTCTCTTACTAGGTGACTTCAACTACCCTTCCATTAACTGGGAAAACTACTCATGTATGAATACACTTGCCCAGCATTTCCTGAAATTCATTAATTCAAATGCCCTGGACCACCTTGTTCTTACCCCCACTAGAGGTAGCAACATCCTTGACTTGGACATTACTAACATAGCCGACCATTGCTCTACACTAACAGTCAGCTCCTCCCTGGTTAGATCTGACCACAAACTAATCACCTTGGAAATCCACCCCCCCCCCCCCCCCCCGCAAAGGAAACCACCATGAAAAACTTCTCCAAAGCTAACTTTGGGATCCTAAAAACAGAGGTGACTAACTTCATGGCACCCATGCAAATGGAGAATACTTGTATGACCGCCAAATTATACACCAATGCACTGTACAAATACATACACAAATCCATTGATCTCGCCATACCCAATAGAACTAAGACACTCTCCTCCAAAAAAAGGAAGCCAATCAGGTGGTCTCCTGCCATAAACAAACTCTACAACAGAAGGTAGAAACTGATGTGGAATAAGGTGAATTCCCAAGACTGGAAAAACTCCCTTATCAGCCTCAACAAAAAGTTGAGATCCCTCATCAAATTCTTTAAAACTAGCTATGAAAACAGAATTGCAGCAGATAGTAAAGACAACCACAAGGCCTTCTATAGTTATGTAAAGAATCTCTAAGGCAATACCCAGATTTGCTCTGAGCTACTGCATAATGGTACCTCCTATACCGAGCCAACAGATATTGCCATTATACTGGTCGACAGATTCAGTTCCAACTTTACCCCTCTGTCCCCACCAAAAGACAAATCACAATATGAGTAGATTGCCAGGCACCCAGTATTACTGGTGTACAGGTTAAAACAGCACTGTCCAAGGCCAAGAATACAGCTTCTATGGGACTTGACAATATACCTGGCTGTGTTCTACATGAACTACAGAGTGAACTGGCACCTCACCTGTGTGCCCTGTTCAGTCAGAGCCTCACCTCAGGCTTTGTCCCTACCAAATGGTGCACTGCTACAGTCATCCCTCTCCACAAAGGAGGAGTGACTATAGACCCTGGGAATTATCTTCTCATCAGCCTGATGAGTCTGATATGCAAAGCTATGGAACTCATCATCATGGACCTAATAAACAAGGATATAGGGAATCTCCAAACTCTGGATCTCACACAGTTTGGTTTTGTGAAGGGTGGATCATGCCTGCTCAACCTGGTCGACTTCTTTGAGTCAGTCACCAGAGCTGTGGATGAAGGCAAGGTGGTTCATACAGCCTACCTTGATCTGGCCAAGGTGTTTGGTACCAGTCTCCACTCAGGAATGATAGAAAATCTCATTAAGCTAGATATCAAACCCTTATATCACTAGGTGGGTTGCAAACTGGCTCACAGATAGAACCCACAGTGTGAAAGTAGCTGACTCCATCCAACTCAGACTGCTGACTAGTCACGAGTGGAATCCCACAGGGTTCGGTCCTGGGTCCTCTCCTGTTTGGTATCTACTTCTCTGAAGTCCAGACTAACATGAAGCGACTCTGGCTGACAACATTCGCAGACAATTGCAATTTGGGAGCCATTATTAACACCCCAAGTGATGCTGACATCCTACAGAATGGCCTCATTGAGACCAATGACTGGTGTCGGAACCATGACTTTAAGCTCAATGCCAAAAAAATGTGTCGTCATCCCCTTTGGGAAAAACCCAGGTCTCATGAATTACCACATTGATGGTAGTCCACTGAACACAGAAGGTGTTATAAGAGATCTGGGAACACAGGTTGACAGCAACCTCTCTTTTGATCAACACACTGCCACTGTGGTCAGAAAGTACTTCTATGTGGCACATCTCATTACTAAGGGTTTTGCATCCAGGAAGAAAGAGGTCATCATCTCCCTCTACTTTTCCCTCATTAGTACAATTATCGAGTACAATGCCCCATTTGGCATGTACCTCACTAGACACTTGCAACAACTGGAGAGGCTGCAAAAATACCTCACAAAGAGGAACCTAGGCCACACTTGCCCTATATGTACAGACTCAAAAAACTCCAACTATTCTCTTTCTCATATCTCCTTCTTAGAGGCAATCTCTGCTTGACTTACAAAGCCATGTCTGACCCAGCTCTGTTAGAAATGCTACAGCTAAAGAAATCCCAATCCATCCGCACCACACACTCCAGAGACCTCAACCTCATTACCACAATTAACAGAGCCTGCTGGAGACTTCCCATACATGTCAAGCTGAACACCTCACTGACCCTCTTCAAGGGAAATCTTGATGAGTGGATGGGCAACAGAAAATTCACCCTGGGGATAACTCCAGTGGCTCTACTCAACAGAGGTACTGGGAACTAAGGTTGGGTGGCACTATTCCAGGGTAATCCTATGGGGCTAGGCTTGTAAAGGCCCCAGGGCCATTAGACTAATACATACCTATGAATCTATGAACCTAAGAGTAAGTGCTGTGACTATACTTATGATGTATAGTTTGTCACAGTTGTGTGTTTTCTGATATGTACAGCCTGCCTATTCACAGAGTGAATGGGAGTCTGCAGTGACTGTACTTGCACTACTGTTTGCAGACTGTGTGTTGTGGCCTTCAATTCAACATTGGTAGTGCACCTGTTTCACACACCATGCATGTATTTGTAAAAACACTGCTATAGCCTCTGTTGACTATCACTTGTGCAGGTATCCATTTGATAGCAGCAGTTCATAATAAGCACACCCTGCAGATCAGCATTGGTTTTGTTTCTGTCAGCAAACCCTTGCTTTTTTTTATTTAAAAAATACTGCTATAGCCTAGGTTGACTGTCACTTGAGTTTGCACTCATTTGATAGCAACAGATCATAATCAGCAAGTATGTTCCAAAATATTTTTTTGTAAACCTTCTGATTGTTTCTGAAGAGATTATATATATACAGTTGTACACATTTGATACTGTTATTAACAGATATATTACATTCTAAATTGTCTACAGTTGTTTTGATTGAACATATCACATTATTTTTAGTGTTGCATTCATTTTATTGATGTGTGTTCAGCCAAATATCATGTTGCCTGTGTCAGACAGTTCTTATATGGTATGGCTATTGTCCAGCATAGTGTCCAATAACTTTCTCCTCATTTATACAATGGCATTTTGTGTCCACTTTATACATAATTGAAAGCAGACAGTAAAATATGTTTGTTGACAGTTCATACATTTTTACAACGCTAATGACCCATATGTGTGTATGTCTAAACATATGGAATTGTTCAGGAAAGAATACTATTGTCCTTTTTAGGAGTATGACATATAGAAACATAGCTAACTCTGTCCATGATGGATGTGTCATTTCAGATCCTGTGTAAATTCTCATCATAATGATATGTTGTATTCTGATTTTCATGGGAGTGCTCTGCATGATAGACATTTTGTTTTCTTTTCTGTTGTGTTTTGCAATTAACCTTTACAGAGCATGGTACCCGAAGACACTTACCACTCCAAAGAAAATGTGCATGTGCAAGGCCACTTCCCAAATCATATGAAGAAGATCATGATGATGATGACAAGGAGCCTAAACATGTCCTTGTCTGAGACATCCTGCTTGTACCCTGGAGGAGACATTGCCATGGCCATGCTAAAGAAGATTCTAGGGAGAAGATCAGGGAGGTCATGATCAATGTGTTCCAAACACAGATGAGGGACATGATGGGGACCTTCCTCAATGAGATGGCACAGACTATGAGGGATTCATTCAGCATGATAGCTCATGAGATCATTTGGGAGTCTGATCCACATCGGCCTGGTCCTTCCAGTTGGTAGGTATTTTTTGTGTGCTCCACTTGTGCTTTGCTGCCATCGTGGTGACTGACATTTAACTGAATGGACTGTATATGCACTCTTGTGCATGCATACCTTGTATCTGTCATGCCTATGTGTTATTATGATGTGACATTTACTTTGTTTTCAATGTATGCATGGCACACATTAACACGTTACACTGTCCACACACATTCAAATGTCCATGCATTATGACAGTTAACCCATTGATATTGCTGCAACAGGCAGCCTGAAAACGTGTCTTACTGAACGTCTGACAGACAACATACTCCAGCACTAACTGTGTCATATGCCTTGGATGCCTGTTTTGCCATATGAAGTATGCGCAACATACAGACATGTCATTCCACATGGTTTTGGATAACAGTTGTCATGATGTCCCACTGTCATGATGTGGTGTTGTGTCATGATTTGGCAATACTGATGACATGTGGGATTAGATATACAGCAGGTATATCCCATGTATGTGCACTCCTCCTTATCTGACTGTATTGAACAGCAAGGTAAAATCAATCTGTATACAGTGTTACAGATTACAAGTTCTTTCACAGCACATTACAACATTTGTTGTATGTAGCATTTTCACACCCATGATGTAATAACAATGGTGTACACCTTCCAGAAATAGTTGTGCACATTACAATTGTGCACATAGTCAGATACATATGGACATCGAAATGTACCTTTGATAAGTGATAATTCAGTGATGCCTTAATTGGTTTGAAATGACACATCAACTAACATACACACAACTTCTTACCACCTATAAAATTATCCTGCATCCATCTGACTGTCCAGCACTGAAAAGCATTCCATATAACTATGTTTCCAGTTGGTCATTACAATCCAGTCACCAAAACCTCCTGTCTATCTACAAACCTAGCAAAGCTGCTGGGCATTGTCTGTACCCATACAAGGTTGCTAAGGCCTGGAACTTCTCATCTGTATCAATCAGGTCTGTACCCTCCCTCTCATCTTTCAAAACCACTCTGAAAGACTTCCAAGCTAAAATCTGACTCTGTTCTTGCTCAAAACTAAGAGAAACGATATCCCTAAATGTGAACAAGTACCTTTTCATTCCTTATATATGTTCATAGGTAGGTACTAGGCTGTCGGCCCAAGGGCCTAAGTAAGCCTAGCCAACAAAGTTTCCTGGCTTATGCCAACCCAAGAAAGTTAATTTCCTATGCCCCTGTCAAGCAGAGCCAAAGAATTGACCCCCGGGGTGTATTTTCTATTTCCCATCCACTCATCAAGATTTTTCTTGAAGAGTGTTAATGAGGAACTTTGCTTGACATAGATGGGTAGCTTATTCCATAGTATGGGAAGTCTCTGGGACAGGAATCTATCCCTACAGCAAGTCCTGTTTATTGTGGTGACAAGGTTTAGGTCCCTAGAGTGTGTAGATCAGAGGGATTAGGATTTATTTAGGTGTAGCATGTCCAACAGCTCTGGGTTTGAAATAGCTTTATATGTTAGGCAGAGATCACCTCGGAGTAGGCAATATGCTACAGAGTAAAGCTGGAGTTTTTTGAGATGATCAGTGTAGGGCATCTGTTTGACGCCAGCAATTCTCTTTGTGAGGTACTTCTGTGGCCTTTCCAGCTGCTGCAGATGTCTTGTGAGGTACATATGTCCTTACTCTCCTTTCTTCAGTTACGTCCTTACTGCTATCTAACTCTTTTCGTTGACTTTCTCTCTAAATATATCATAAGCCTGCTTTTCCATCTCTTCAAATTGCAATTCCTATTTGTATTAAGCTAACTTACCTTTGATTTCTCCACAAACTGTCTAAAATGTCTCTAAATATTAAATGATTGTCATGTATCCTGTACCAGTTCTTAACCCATGTTTTTATATTATGTCTATGTAATGCCCCTGCACTGGCCCAGTAATCATGGAGCCTCAATCCTCACCACTAACACCAGTGAGCAATGTGCAGATTGGAAGTATGACAAGTGCACACAGTAAAGTACAATTTCCCTTAAGAACACACAGAGATCACAGTATCACAGTCAGTCTGGGGCTGGTTTCTCCCTCTCTCTCCAGATTTCCAATAAGACTCCCCACTGGCACAGCTATAGGGTTAAGATCTCACCAAGTGGTCAAGCCAAAACCTCCATTACCCTCTCTGTCCAACCAGTGTTGTGTGTCCCTGCCTAAGTAGCTGACACACACACACTTTGAGATTTGATTTATATAAATATACACAGACACTCCTAGGGAAGGCTGGCACAGGTTTACTAGCTATGCCCCCTTCTGCCAAGACTATACGGTAGTAATCACTGACATCAACCACCCTTACTTATCAGCAACAATAAGGCCCTTCACAAAGGGTGACCAATTCTACTCAGTAATGTTACTATCATCCAAATGGTAAATGTGACCAAACTTTTAAGGCTACTTAAGAGTGTCCTGTACAGAGTCACCAAATACATATGCAAGTACTCTAATATTAAATATCTCTAAACAAACCAGCCACAATTAAAAGGTTTAAATATATTTAATAATAAATAATAAAAGCACAACACAATACTCAATAATGCAACACAGTGGCAACAGAGTTCAGAATCACAGGAAATACTTTAAAACAACATTGCAGGACAGTCACATAAATACAGAAAACTTCTGGACTGATCTTATTATATTCCTATTTATCTCTAAGAGAAACTATGCTCTAAATAACTTACTTACAAAGCCAGGAAAAATAGAAGTGCTGAATGGATGTTTTCAGATCCGAGACAAGATACAAAATGCGCAGACTTTCTCCCTAAGATAGTTTTTACATTACTCTCAAACATTTCTGCTGGGTTATCTCAGATTACATCATTCTTGTCATCTCTGCCTTTATTTCCAGGCTAACAGGAACATAAAATATAACACCTCTGCATTAAAAATACTTATCCCTAAGACGTTGCCTGGAACTGGAAGTCGTAAAACCAGTTAAAAACTTTTACCCTTGAAACATGTAATTATTTCTGTTTCCAGACAACAGAAATAATTTCTAGCTGTAGACATCTTGTCTTTTTCTATATTAACTAACTGTATAAACACATCGTAAAACTCTTCACTTATTTTCTCAGAGTTTGCAAGTTAACTCTGTATGTTCCAGCTACTACGAAGAAAACATACATTTACTTAGGCATATAGTTTATACACATTTCTGCTCTTTTCCAGCAGGGTACACTGTGGTTACATTCTTGAAGCTCAGTACAGAACATACAGTTCAACACACCAGTAGTTTAATATACACATAACATATAGTTTTCTTACATGTGTAAGACAAGCATACACATCATATTACTATTCACAAATAACATAGAATTATTTACAAAATTCCATCTAGCTGGGCTGGCAGCCTTCACAATTCTCCCCTCCATGAGAACTCAATCTAGTTTTTCAAGTGACCCTTGAGAAACAATGCTTAAGAAGGTTGAGCTTATCTGGCAATACCTTACCTCATTCCCTGTCTTGAGATCCCAGCTGTGTTGGCATTGCTAACCACACTGTCATACCATATGCTTGCAATCCTAGGGTCCACCTTAGTAACTTGGCATTTTTCATCTGTCCTAGGCAAGGGATAAGCATCTGACTCTGTGTGATTATTTACTTTCCTATAGTCCACACAGAACCTGGTGCTGCCATCCTTCTTTGGTACCAGCACCACTGGGGAGGCCCAGGGACTGCTGGACTCCTGAATTACCCCATAGTTCCAACATTTCTTGTATCTCCTCCCTCAGAGTTTGTGTGACTCTCTCAGGCGCCCTATAAGGGGCCTGCTTATTAGACCTTTGGGGTTGTGTATCCACATGGTTCTGCCCAGGTGGGTGCACCCTGGTTATCCAGTGAACATGTCCCCAAACATCTGTAAAACTGCTGGGATTTCTCAAACCTGGGTAGAAGATAGCTACAGGGACTTTGCTATCCACTCCACTGAGGTATCAGTCCAAGCCTAACTGAGGAGATCAGTCACCAGATCTCCCTCAGGCTCCTCCTGCAATCCACTGCAAATACTTAGCACAAGGGTATCCCTATCATGGTAAGGTTTCATCATGTTAACATGATACAATTTGTGCCCCTGCCTCCTGCCTATCAGTTCTACCATGTAGTTAACATCACTTTCCTTTCTTACTGCCTTGTAGGTTCCCTCCCAATCTGCCTGCAGCTTGTTGTGTCTGACAGGAATGAGAAATATTACCTGTTGCCCTATAGCATACTGTCTAGTTCAACATTCCTGTCATACCAGACCTTTTCCTGCAGTTGGGCTTCTGCCAGGTTCCCCCTGGGACAAACCCATGAGTTCCCTGAGCTTTGTCCTGAGGTTTACGACATATGCCACAACAGGCTCCTTGTGGGATTCATACTCACCCTCCCACTCATCTCAAATTAAATCTAGAGGTCCCCTCACCCTATGCCCATACAACAATTCAAAGGGTGAAAAACCTATGGATTCTTGGGGCACTTCTTTGTAAACAACAGATGTGGCAAATATTTCTCCCAGTCCTTTTTAAACTGGTCTGCAAATGCCTGTAGCATCGTCTTGAGTGTAAAGTTTAACCTGTTAACAAGACCATTAGTCTGGGGATAGCAGGGGCTGGTCTTTACGTGTTTCACCCCACAGTACTTCCACAGACAAGCCAGCAGGTCTGACATGAGACTGGTACCTCTGTCAGACAGTATTTCTTTGGGGAAACCTACCCTGCTGAAAATCTCTAACAAAATATTTGACACCTTTTCTGCCTCAATGTAGGACAGAGCCACTGCCTCAGGGTATCTGGTAGCATAATCTACTACCACTAGGATATACTTTTTCCCTGTGGACCTTGGGATACTCAGAGGCTCCACAATATCCATAGCAACCCTCTGAAATGGTTGCTGAATCACAGGCAAAGCCATCAAAAGAGCTTTCACCTTATCTCTTGCCTTACCTTCCTTTTGGCACTGCTCACAGGTCCTGCAGTGCCCTGTTACATCTCTGGAAATCCCAGGCCAATAGAATTTCTGCATGATACATCTCTTTGTTTGTTTTATGATCATTTGACCTGCAAAGGGAATATCATGGGCAATGGCTAGAAGTGCCAGATGGTAGGCTCTAGGCACTACCAACTGCTGTATTTTCTCACACTCTAGCCCTCCCTCAGGGGTCCACTCTCTGTACAGTAACCCTTTGTCCCAGTACACAGAATCCCCCTTCCCTTGAGAATCAGGTGCCTCACTAGCTGCCTCCCTCAGGCCTTGCAATGTAGGGTCTGAGATCTGTGCCTGCCTCAACTCTCTCTTTGTAACCCTTCCCAGCTCCCATTCCACAGTAAGTCTGGCATCCTCTGATAGAGGTGCCTCACTGTCAGCCTGGGTACTACTACTCACCTCTGCCCTTGCAGTTACTCTGTCCAAGGGAACATTAGCACCCACAAGCATCTGTGGCTCACCTTCAGTCTCATTGCTACAGGGTTGCTCTCCCCATAAAGTAACCACCTCACCAGTCCTGGCTGCAAGTGTGCAGTGTGTCTGGGTCCCCCCAGGCTACCAGACCCACATGCTTGTCTCCAAGCCTGATTGCGTGTAACTGCATGAACACATGGTACTGCATTACCAAAATTATTCCCTGTCAGGACATCTGCAGGGTAATAGTTTCGTACATTTATTGTCTCAAGACAACCTACTTTTGGCAGTTTGTCATTCCCACTTATTGGCTCTCCCACCTTTTGTTCCCCACCTTGCCCCATGGACATCTATATGCTACATGGCCCCACTGGTTACATTTAAAACATTTAACCCTAGGTCATGGACATGTACCTGGACTAGTGGCTTCCCCTGCTACTGGCAGATTCTGTCGAGGCAGTCTGGGCTGCGCACCATGGGTTCCCTTAGACCCATGAGCAGCACAGGGTGTCCCTTTCCTCTGCAGTGATGCCATGCTTGCTAGGTATAGGTCTCCCTTCTTTCCCAACACATCTACAGTAGTGCATTATCTATCAGCTTACCAGATTCTCATGTCCTCAGGCAAAGTGCTAAGGGGTTGTTCCTTCACCAAAATGTCTGCCAGCCCTTCAGAAGTGGTGACCTGACATGCACTCACCCACCTAAGAAAGTGCTTAGTTCAGCAACATATTCACACACACTTTCATCTGCCTTGTGTCTATGCTCACAAAACTTTTTTCTATAAGCTTCAGGTGTTAACTTAAAACATTCTAGCAAACAGTTTTTTACAACATTACAATTTAAGCAATCAGCATCAGATAGTTTGGAGATTACAGTTACAGCTTTACCATGGAGTAAGCAGGTCAGAAACTGTATCCAGAGCCCTTGGTCAAATTAATACTGTTTACATACCCTCTCAAACACATTTATTTATTATATTTATTTATTTTACAGTTTGTTTACCAGGATAGTCCATTGGGCCAAGAAGAGCCTGTTTTCAATGGATTCCCGGGGAGAAAAGCTCCATGAACAACAATATAATATGAAGACAATGCATTTACATTTATGTAATACTATTGAAGAACGATGGTATTACACAACATGACAAAAAAATCCATGATTGCAGTAAAAATACAGTAAAAAAGCAAAAGATAAAATTACACACACACATAAGTAAGTCAATTAAAATAAGAAATATCCATTGGTGTACATTCCTGTTAGATTTGTTACAATGTGAAATAACACAGGGCTGACATTACAGTTTTACATGAATTCTTAGCAGAGTTAAAGTAGGATAGGGGGATAAGAGGTGTTAATTGTTGAATCTAAGATGGCTGGGACAATAAGAAAACAAAAAGTAAAGCAAGAGTAGGAGTAAATGAAAAAAATGAAGATGGTAGTAGTCAGAGACGCTCAGTATGATGAAGAGAAGAGAGAAGTAAAGGAGCGTGAGAAATGGGGAAAAAGAGGTGAGTCATGAGGGATGAAAGCAGGAACATTCCCAGAGGGTTTTGAGATGGGAATGAAGCAGGGTCTTAAAGGTAGAGTGGTTGTAAGTAGTACGAATAAGAGGTGGCAGGGAGTTCCAGAGGTGAGCTAGGGAAAGGGATAGTAGGTGTTTGCCTGGAGGATGAGCAGGCTTGTGTAGTTCAAGCAAATTACAGTTACTGGATCTTAGAAGTCTGTTGGGTAGATGCATTTTGAAGGAAGAGGCAAGGGAGGGGAAAAAGGAGGGATTAAAGATGAGTTTACGGGCATGAGTAAGTTGAATACAGGTAAGATCTTTGGGAAGTTCGAGCCAAATTAGTTTGTGTAGGGCATTGCATTGGTGGGAGGAGGCATTATAGCCAGTAGCAAACTTAGAAATTTTATTATAATAGGAGGATAGCTTTTTTTTTAGAGAAGATTGAAGGTTGGTAAGAAGTGGGGCACCATATGGAGAGAAGGAATGAGGAATGTGTTAGAGAGTACAAGTTTTGTAGTGGGCGTGATATAGCAGTTATGGCAGTAGAGCATGCCTAGTTTCTGGTGGGTTTTCTTTGTATTGGTTAGTAGGTGGGTATCAAATTTTAACTGTTCATCAATAAGGACTCCTAGAAGCTTTGTATGGGATGCTACCTTGAGAGAGGTATTGGTTTGACTAGTAATGAAGACTAAGTTCTTGTCTATAATGGTACTTTTTGAAGGGGAAAATAACATAATTTTAGTTTTTGATGCATTGAGTGATAGATGGTTGTCTATCATCTAAAGTTCAGTATAAGAGAAAGCATTCTGAGTTAGTTTTAAGAGAGTGGAGGTGGATGTGGTGGAGCAGGTGATCATAGAGTTATCTGAGTATTGAATCAGTCTAGCACCAGGAATGTTGTGGTGGAAGTCATTTATGAAAATGTTGAACAGTAGAGGACCCAATATGGAACCTTGGGTATGCCTGTAGGTGTATTAAGGAAGGGAGTGGTGGCTTTTTTCCATTTCACAGCTTGTTGTCTGTCAGAGAGGTAACTAGAAAACCAGTTGACAGAAGAGTGGAACAGGTTTAGATTAGGGAGTTTAGATAGGAGAAGGTTATCAGAGATAATGTCAAAGGCTTTGGATAAGTCCAGAAGCAAGGTAGACTCTAGACAGCCAGAATCCCGGTATTTGTTGACAGTTTCAAGGAAGGAGAGGATAGCAGTTGTGGTACTGTGGCCAGGTCTAAAAACCATGTTGTGTGGGGGTAAGTAGGTGGTTGTCTGTGAGATAGGGTAAAAGTTGAAGGTGGATACACTTGTCTAGAACTTTTGAGATAGAGGATAAGATAAGAAAATATCAGGATGGAGTAGTGGCACATTGCTCTGACTATGGTGTATAAGGTCCTGGCTTCAAGACTGGGCAGGGCTAATTATTCGACGACTGGATGGGAAATAGAAAATTCACCCCGGGAATCACTTCTGTGGCACTGATCCCCCCACTCACTCTCCAAAGGGCCCATCTTAATACTGGAAGAATGCAAAGTCCCTGTAATCATGGATGGACAAGTAAAGACCACACTTTCTAAAGCCAAGAACACAGCATCCATGGGATCAGACAAAATCCCAGGCTGCATACTGCATGAACTACAGAATGAAATGGCACCCCACCTACGTACCATGTTCAGACATAGCCTCACCTCAGGCTATGTGCCTACTGAATGGCACACAGCAATGGTTAGCCCACTCCACAAAGAGGGTGCCACCATGGACCCTGGAAACTACTGCCCCATTAGACTAACGAGCCTGGTCTGTAAGGCCATGGAACATATTATCTTGGAGATTATAAACAAAGACATAGGTAACCTCCAAACCCTGGACCCCACTCTGTTTGGGTTTGTAAAAGGTATATCATGTCTGCTAAACCTGATTGACTTCTTTGAAGCAGTCACTAGAGCCGTAGATGAGGGCAAGGTAGTGCACACAGCCTATCTTGACCTCGCCAAGGCTTTCAATACCATCCCCCACTCTGGATTTATAGATAAAGTCACTAAACTGGGCATAAATCCCTATGTCACAAGATGGGTGACCAACTGGCTAACTGGCAGAACCCACACAGTAAAAATGCAGATTCCAAATCCAACTTTAGACCAGTGATGAGTGGAGTACCACAGGGTTTGGTCCTGGGTCCTCTCCTGTTCAGCATCTACTTCTCTGAAGTGCAGGGCAACACAGAGGGTCTTTGGCTAACAAAGTTCTCAGATGACTGCAAACTGGGAGCCATAATAGAATCACCTAATGATGTAGACATTCTACAAAAGGGCCTCACAGAGACAGATGCTTGGTGTTAAAGTTATGGCCTCAAGCTGAATGCCAAAAAGTGCATTGACATTCCCCTTTGGGAAAAACTCGGTACCCATGAACTGCCACATAGGCGGTAGCTCACTAAACACTGAGAGTGAGATAAAAGACCTCGGAACACAGGTGGAAAGTAGTCTCTCCTTTGATAACCCCATCACCACAGTAGTCAGGAAATCCTTCTATGTGGCACACATCATCACAAAAGGGTTCTCCTCTAGACAAAAATAGGTCATTGTTCCTGTCTACTCATCCCTCATCAGACC
Source organism: Protopterus annectens (assembly GCF_019279795.1). NCBI lineage: Eukaryota > Metazoa > Chordata > Ceratodontiformes > Protopteridae > Protopterus > Protopterus annectens. The sequence continues at coordinate 1,657,331,149 of NC_056743.1, forward strand.
CATTATAGAGTACAACGCCCCATTTGGCATGTACCTCACAAGACACCTACAACAATTGGAAAGGCCACAGAAATACCTGACTAAGAGGATTACAGGCCTCAAACAGATGCCATATGCAGACTGTCTCAAAAAACTCCAGCTCTACTCCATCGCATATCGCCTACTCAGAGGTGATCTCTGCCTAACATACAAAGCTATGTCAAACCCAGAGCTGTTGGACATGCTACACTTAAAGAAATCCCAATCTCTCTGTACCACACACTCCATGGACCTAAACGTTGTCACCACAATAAACAGAACATGCTGGAGGGATACATTCCTGTCCCAGAGACTTCCCATACCCTGGAACAAACTACCCATTCATGTCAAGCAAAGCTCCTCATTGGCCCTCTTTAAGAATAATCTTGATGACTGGATGGGAAAAAGCAAATTCATCCTGGGGATCACGTCTGTGGCACTGCTTGACAGGGGCACAGGAAAATAATTTTCTTGGGTAGTGAAAGCCAGGGAACCTTTTTGGCTAGGCTTATATAGGCCCCAGGGTCTAGTACCTACCTATGAGCCTATGAACCTATGAATGATTGGCCGGGAATTGGGAATGCTGTTATTACCTCCTTTGTGAATGGGGAATGATATAGGTCTTTTTCCACAGTAGGGGTACATAGTTATCTTGGATTGAGCAGTTTATTAGAATGGAGATGGGAAAGGTGATGGCATCAGCAGCAATTTTGCGGAAATAGGAAGGAAGTTCATCAGAGGCATTTGAGTATGGTTTCAGTTTCCGAAGGAGTTTTTTTTTTTTTTTTTTTATGGTGGAGATAGGAATGGATTTGATTCAGAAGGAAGGGGATTGGGAGGTGGTATTGTTAGGGGAGGGAGACATAGGAGGAGGTGGAAGTGAAGCTTTGTTGAGGAAGGAAGTAGTTAGTTTGGCTACAGAATCAATAAAGAAGGAGTTAAATTGGGTGGCTAAGGAGAAGTCTGGGATATTTGGGTCAGGGCAGGGGGTGTCTCTTTTGCCAGGATTGAGGAATGAAACTATCAGAATTATCCCCTTCTGAAAATTATGGAAGAAATTTATTGACCTTTGTTGCTTCCTTCCCCATTACCTCCATGACTCTGGCGAAAAGTCAGCATCTCCTTTTCATGTTGCCTCTGCCTCTCCTTCTCTTCAACTTCCAGCCATAACAATTTCTCATTTTCCTCAGTCTCTAGATGCCTTAGTCTCACTGCTGCCTTTATTTCCAAATGCTTGGCCTCTAGCTCAAGTCTCTTTTACTCCTGGTGGATTTTTAAGTCCTCTGTGGAAAGGTTGAGCTGTCCATTATCTGAGAGTTATACATCCCCATACCCAGTCTGATTGTCCTCCTGTTTACTATTTTCTGATGCAGCTGTGACTAAAGCTGCAATCATGTCTGCCTTAGTCAGGTTGGCATGCACCAGTCCTTTAGCCTGGCACATCTCAGCCAACTGGCTACTTGTCAGCTTGCTATACTCCTCTGCTGACATGCTTGCCTGCTCTCCCTGACTAACTAAGCTAACAAAAGAAATAAAACAATTGTGATATGAACTCTGAATGTTCACTGCATTGCTGATTTAGAGTACAAAGCACCGTCAGTGATTACTGTACACAGGCTACAGGAAATCAATATCCATACAACTGCAAGCCAATTAATATGTGATGTGGCTATTTCACCACTATCAACCATTTAATATTTGATGCCGACATCCCACCACTGCCAGACAATTAATATGTGATGCTCCTGCACTGGCCCAGTAATCAAGGAGCCTCAATCCTCACCACTAACACCAGTGAGGGACGTGCATATTGGGAGGATGACAAGTACATACACAGTAAAGTACAATTTTCCCTTAAGAGCAGAAAGAGATCACAGTCAGTCTGGGGCCGGTTTCTCCCTCTCTCTCCAGATCCCCAGTAAGACTCCCCACTGGCACATCTATAGGTTTAAGATCTCAGCCGAGTGGTCAAGCCAAATCCTCCAGCACCCTCTTTGTCCAACTAGTGTTTCATGTCCCTGCCCAAGTAGCTGACACACACATACACACACACACACACACACACACACACACACACACACACACACACACACACACACACACATACACACTTTGAGATTTGACTTTTATACAAATACACAGACACTCCTGGTGAAGGCTGGCACAGGTTTACTAGCTATGCCCCCTTCTGCCCAGACTATAAGGTAGCAATCACTGCCACCAACCACCCTTATTTATCAGCTACTATAAGGCCCTTCCCAAAGGGTGACCAATTCTACTGTGTAATGTTACTATTATCCAAATGGTAAGTGTGATCAAACCTTTAAGGCTATTTGAGAGTGGCCTGTACAGACTCACCAAATACATATGCAAGTACTTTAAGAGTTTAAATATCTATAAATAAACCAGCCAAAATTAAAAGATTTAAATGTATTTAATAATAAATAATTAAAGCATAAGACAATATTCAATAACTTAACACAGTGGCAACAGAGTTCAGAATCACAGGATATACTAAAACAACATTGCAGGACAGTTTCACATAAATATAGAAAACTTCTAGACTGATCTTATTTTATTCCTATGTATCTCTAAGAGAAACTATGTTCTAAATAACTTACTTACAGAACCAGGAAAATACAAGTGCTGAATGGATGTTTTCAGATCCAAGACAAGATAGAAAATTCCCAGACTTTCTCTCTGAGATAGTTTTTAAATTACTATCAAACATTTCTGCTGGGTTATCTCAGATTACATCATTCTTGTCACCTCTGCCTTTAGTTTCCAGGCTAACAGGAACTTAAAATATAACACCTCTGCATTAAAAATACTTATCTCTAAGAGGTTGCCTGGAATTGGAAGTAGTAAAACCAGTTAAAAACTTTTACCCTTGAAACATGTAATTATTTCTGTTTCCGGACAATAGAAAGAATTTCTAGGTGTATACATCCTGTCTTTTTACTGTATTAACTAACTTTATAACACATCATAAAACTCTTCACTTATTTTCTCAGAGTTTGCATGTTAACTCTGTATGTTCCAGCTACTACTAAGAAAACACACATTTACATAGGCACATAGTTTATACACATTTCTGCTCTTTTCCAGCAGGGTACACTGTGGTTACATTCTTGAAGCTCAGTACAGAACATGCAGTTCAACACACCAGTAGTTTAATATACACATAACATATAGTTTTCTTACATTTGTAAGACAAGCATACAAATAATATTATTCAGAAATAACATAGAATTATTTACACAATTACAGCTAGCTGGGCTGGCAGCCTTCACAGTCTACATTGTTATAATTATTTAAACTGCAGATGTTTTTGTTTCATTTTTGAAGACTGTAAAATTATTGTTCTTAAAATGTTTTGTAATAATTTGGAGCTCTTCTCCTCAGGCATCAGCTGAAATTGGGCTTCTACCCAGTCAGACTTTGCTGGGAATCAAATGTCAATAAATAATTAAATGTACTGCTGGTTTGCTGTAATGATGCTCACAGGGTTATCCTCTGCTCCATAACAAGCAGTGTGGTTGACATATAAATGTTTTTTTTAGTTTATTTGACATTTGCATAACTGTATATGTGTATGTGATTGCAATTTTAACTTACTTAACTATGCATGTTGATGTGACATGATTGCAAATTACTATGTATGTGTGTTTTATAAATGTCCACTTTTGTAGACATCAGCAGTCCATCTGGCCACTTGGCATACATTTCTCATTTGTTTAAATGTATGTCTTTGTGCCTTTTACAGTATCTTGTGTGCTGTACACATGTATTTTCATCTTGTTAACTTACCATGTCTTGCTTTACCATGATGCGGTCCCAGGTTGTCCACCTCATTTCAACCTGAATATGTCCCGGGTATTTATTGCAGGTATGTTTGCTTTTGTCCCAACTACTGACCATTGCCATTTAATAATTGGACACAATGAGCATGTGCCAAATGTATGTCCATTTTACAATGTGGGGCATCTGCACACAAGTTGCTGGCTAATGATTGCAATACGTCCCTATTCTCATTCTACTTATGTGTTACCCAGTGTAGTTTTTTTCACATCCATGTGCACAATCTGCTATATTCATTATTGTGTACTGTTACATATTTTTATATATTACTACATGTTATTGGTGTTTGTATGTACATTATGATTTAATGTATGCCACTGATGCACATACTGTACATACACATGTAGCCCTGTATGTTGCCTTGAACGTGGCATATGTGTGTAACATACACACATTGCATTACATGTTTGCTTTGGTTGTGCACACCTACTAGTGTGTGTAGCAGGATTTGCTTATCTTCTGTACTACTTCTGTTTGGCACTGTACTTGTTTGTTTGCCTTTCACATGCATGGTTGTAGGTTTGGTTCTATCCTCTGGAGTTATGTATTATTACTTGACCTGCATTTGTTCATCTGTGATTTGGCTTGGCTAATACCTGCACTGCTGCTGGACTATTTAAGTATGTATTTATTCATCCAATTTGCACTGTGATTCTTATTTATTACTCTACAACACACATTTACCATTGGTCATACACATCCAGGTTTGACTGTCACACAGTTTGCGACATGGGCTAATGTGGTAGTGCATAAGTAAATTTGTTTTTGTGCATTTCACCATGGCTAGTATGCATCACTACCCTGTCTGACAACTTTCAATTGCCCAGGTTGTGCAGCATACTGTCTATTTAACTTACCTGTCCTTATTTTTTTTTCAAACTTTATCTGTGTTGTGTTGTGCTCTTTGTTCTTTGGGCATACCTGCTATGCGTACTGTCACCTCTTCTCTCCCTGTGTTTACTGTTCCTTTCATTCTTAACAAAAAAGGTGGGGGGCTTATTCCCACAAAAATAAGTAAATAAAAAGATTGCCCATGCTCCTCTGACTTTCCCTCAGATTTTCTTATTCCAACATCCCTTTTGTTTTTCCTTCTTCTTCACCCATAACCCACAGCTTCTTTTCTATCTCCCACTTTCCTTGTGTGTGTGTTACTTGAGTTCCCCACACAGGTCTTGAACCAATTGTTTGCAATTGTTAGCTATGGTGATGTGGCTGTGATTGCCCTCCACCTTTAATTTTTTTTCTACTAGGAATTTTATGGATTCCATCAGAATCCACAAATCCAAGCCAATATGTTTTTAATGCTACATGTATTATGTAGATATCTGTAGTTGTCTCTGAGTTTAATGTAATGAGTGATATGAATATATATGTATGACAACTATACTTGCAGCTTTGACGCATGTATTATAAGTTAGTGGATGGTATACAGAAATATTTGTGATTGTCTAAGATGTGTCTATGTCTACTCCTGCAAATTTATGTTATGATTGCCATGCAGATTACTTTGGAATACTTAGCTTTTTTAATGTGTGTGTGTGTGTGTGTGTGTGTGTGTGTGTGTGTGTGTGTGTGTGTGTGTGTGTGTGTGTGTGTGTGTGTGTGTGTGTGTGTGTGTGTGTGTATGCGTGTGTGCGTGTGTGCGTGTGTGTGTGTGTGTGTGTGTGTGTGTGTGTGTGTGTGTGTGTGTGTGTGAATGTGTCTTTTTTATCACTACAGAGTCAGTGACAATCCATAGTTATCCGTAACCTTACTGTATAGATTTTGTTATATTTCTAAACAGCTACTGGGATTCTTGATTTGCCTTTCCATTTACTTGGTAATATACACATTATTTGACAACCATTTCTTGTAATTATGGATTGCTTGCACAGAACTCCATTGTGCATGGAGTTATTCTGAGTTTCTTGCTGTGCATTAGCATATTACAATGTTATTCACACATTAAATAATATCTGATAGTGTAATGCACTGGATTTTGTAAGCTTTATGGAATTCGACCCTTGATTTTCTGTATTTTTTATTTGTCTTTGATTATCCAATTTCAGCCATTATACAGTATGTCTTAGTGTGAAATGATACTTTCCAGTTTACAGATGTACACTCTTTTATCGCTTTACTATAAAGAAAAATAAATATCTGACATTTATTGTTTTCAAACTCTTGTTGCATTTATACAAGTTGGTATCAAACAGTTTTATCTGAATGCAACTGAGCATAAGGAAGTAAAACTTAACTTAATTTGTCTTTAAATTCTTTCTTTTAGTTTCCAAAGATGTTAGAGAATAGAAAGGACAGTACCTCTCCTGAAGAAGATTCAGTGTTACTAACCTTTTCATCTCTTGTCCTAAGTTTAACTGAGGTGGCTAGCATTTCTGCAGATGAGCATGTTACATTGCATTGTGTCTACTCCTTAATTTAGCTTTAGAAGCTACAATACAAAATGCTGCCTTCTGTTTGGTCGTTCTTTGTCAATGATCACCATGAACCATGACTGCAAACTGAAGATATTTTCCTGGATCCTGATACACATTTGCAGCATTTATAAATAAGCTGATGTAAGTTCCTATATATGTCTTTGAATTATATCGTTAATAAGAAAGACAGTTAAGGATAAATGAATAAGGGTCCTGTTACTGCAATGTAAGTGAAAATCTCATGGTCTTAAAATAGACTTTCCTTTAATGAGTTAATCAGAGGCACCTGCATCAGCTCAAGAGAATGCTAAAAAATGCTAGCACTACAAATTTAAAACTATGTTTCAAAAAAGTGTATGGTTGGTGAGCGTGATGTGGCAAATGAAAACAGTAGTCCTTTGTTATCAAAAATCTGCGGCAAAACAAAACAGTAGTCCTTTATCAAAAATCTGCTATGTCTTGTTATTAGCTTTAAATTAAAACACTTTTCTAATGTTTGTATATTACTGGTGATAATGTACAGTCTACTGGCTCATTTGGGTTAATCAGTATGGTCTAGTACAAAAAAAGAGTGAGCAAAAATTGGGGTATTACATTTAACTGCTTTTAACAGCATAGACTCATTCAAGACTTCCTGCTACCATAACCATAGCTAACTACATAAAATATTTGATTGTTTGTATAATATCAATTCATTTTCTTTTAGAAAAAACTATTAAATATTTAGGTACACAACACTCAAATTATGCTGTGAAACAATTATATTCTTCTGTTTTCATCCAAATGAGATAAGTTAATTTAAAGTAAATGCAATTTTCTGGAAGAATGTATCATGCTTTAAATGCTGTGTAAAATCACTGTTGAATTAAATTCTCTCTTTCAGCTTATTGAATCAGTATCTCAATATAAACCTTTTTGTGTCTCTACACTCAATCACACCTTATGCGTTCCCTTCATTCATGCAGCCAAGCTTTTACAAGCACAACTCTCTCAAGGGATAAGCTCAACCATGATTATAATTCACTCATACGCCTGCACAAGACAGGTGGTTCTATACGAACGCAATTAACTACCCTTTAAACTGTTAGCATTGACAGATGTTAAAAATGAAGTGTCAGTGGCTGAGACCAATATTTGTCATGTGGACCCTGGTTCATTATTAACCAGTAGCACAGAGTAATGTCATAACCCCACAATAATAAAACACAAATGGCTACATGATGGAGTCCTATCAAGATCTCATTACTGTATGATTCATGCAGCTGATTTGGTCCCCTTTAGCCCCAGGAGGTGAGTAGCAATCTGACACCTGCTCACTGTTTAAGAGCACTGATCAAACAGTACATAGCTTACATAGCGGACATCCCAGATTCTGAGAAATGTGTGTATTCCTAATGTATCTTAGTATCAGAATTGTTGCAGATACTGCTGCTATTGCTAGCTGACCTGTACTGTAATATATCTCAGGTCTGCTCAGAAAGATTTCTGAAAAATTGTTACTGCAGCTCAAATGTTGAGAGTTTACTGCAGTAAAAGAAATTAAGTTTATATTACATTTGCTGTACTTTAAAAAGGCAGCTCATGTCTTTCAAACTTGTATCCACATATACAGAAAAACAGATGAACTTCTACCCCGTATCAGAAGTACACCATGAATACCACATGTGTTAAGTTCAACAAACTGAATATAGATCTAATTTAATTAGGACCTACAGCACATCTTAAGAATGGACAGGAATCCCCTGTACCAGATGTAACAAAAATGGAAATGAATCCCATATAACAGTGCATCAAATTATACACCCCCAGTGTTTCACAGATTGCTTACAAATGCATTTTCTTCTTCACTTTCACACATATTTTGAAGTTATTCTGCATATATTGGCAATTAACATCACATATTAATTTGCAATTTACTGTTGGTTACTAATTCGATACCAGTAAGCCAAAGTAATAAGGCAATTCTCAGTGATATTGCTGCACATAGAAAACTGCCATCTGTTACATGTAGGATTTTACCATGTTAATTGTTACATTTATGGGCCTGGAGAAGGTTTCTCTATACTTGCAACATATGGTTGTAAATCTCAATAAAGCAGCAATATTTATTTATTTGTTTATTTATTTATTTATTTTCTGGTTTATTTCTGTGTTTATTCACTTCTGATTCATCTATATGACATTTTGCATACTTGGCTTTGTCAAAAAATGTCATTGGCAGCCAAAGTTTCATTATATCATGTGCAATCATAACAATATCAATTTCAGTAATAAAAAAGGCTTTGCAAGAGCAAATGATTATGTTCATATACAGTGGCAGGGTATTCAGTTGTTCCAGACTTTTTAAAGAAACAGGAAACCATTCGTTTATTAATTTACTTTTGTATTATCTGAATAAATACAGTGCATTACTTTCAAAGGATCATCTAGATATTAGTATCAGAAAACTTTCTCAAATGCCTTGTTTTTAATTGTGAAGTCATTTGACCAAAGCTAAGATTGTCATTTGTAAGTGTGCATGGGTTCCTTAGGTAACTTTCTGTTTTGCTATCATACAACACCAGTGCATATGTTGCAGACGATAGGGATAGAAAGACCCAACATCATAGTGAAATATTACCAGAGTGGCTGAAGTAACTTCTTGAAGTGAGTGACTGTGTGTGTGTGTGTGTGTGTGTGTGTGTGTGTGTGTGTGTGTGTGTCTGCATGTGTGTGTGTGCATCTGTGTTGCTTCTTTGTGTTTGTGTGTGTATGAATGTCTGTTTGTGCATCTGTATTCATTTCAGTGCTTCTTGCAGTACATTCAGTACAGAAACTTATTTGCAAATTTTAGCTGTGACTTGTAGAAGGAAAATACATAAATAAATAACAATCACATGCATTCAAAGTGTAAGTCATTACTATTCAACTTCATCCCATATAATTTAATTATTGTGTTGACCAGCTCAGATTTGTGGTGCAGTGGCATTATCAAAGAGGACCTAAGCAGAAAACTTTCTGAAAAACAAATCACCATATGTAAGAAATACAACATGGCTATCTAGCTATTTATCTATCAATCAATCAATCTATCTATCTATCTATCTATCTATCTATCTATCTATCTATCTATCTAAGATACTAACTAAAATCAATGCCATTTTGTATATGAAACAAGTGCATCTGCTTCCCAGTGCTATGTAATACAGTGTTAATATTATTAATGGCGATGGCAACATTGAAATGAAATATATAGCTACAGCTCTCTCTCTCTCTTTTTACATAATCTCTCTCTCTCTCTCTCTCTCTCTC